>NW_026886050.1:0-72967 GCF_032173495.1 Musca vetustissima
TTGACTTTCTCAACCTCCAATTCTCACCTGCCTGCAGACAAAAGACAACCCTACTCACATTTTAGCACCCTATCTCAATTCCTTCAGAAGATAGCGTGATTACAACAGACGGACAGACAGATGGACGGACGTCTTAGAATTTTACTCTGATCAGGAATATATATATACTTTATAGGGTCAAAAATGAATATTTCGATGAGTTACAAACGGAATGACAAAATTAATATACCCTCCATACTATGGTGGAGGGTATAAAAATGGGGTTATATGGACCTCACCCTAAAAAGTGGTGAAGATCGATAATTTTTGGTGGGAAAATTGTTACCAGATACGACTAAAATACCAAATTTGAAAAAATGCACTCAAGAACCCCAAAATACTGAAAATTGGGGGTAACCTTATATGGGTAAAGAGGCGTGGATTTTTAAAGAATATTTTTCAAGGACTATAAAAGAGGCGTGGACTTTTAATGAATATTTTTCAAGGACTATAAAGAGGGACTATAAAGAGGCGTGGACTTTTAATGAATATTTTTCAAGGACTATAAAGAGGCGTGGATTTTTAAAGAATATTTTTTAAGGACTATAAAGAGGCGTGGATTTTTAAAGAATATTTTTTCAAGCTTTAGGCGTGGATTTTTAAAGAATATTTTTTCAAGCTTTAGGCGTGGATTTTTAAAGAATATTTTTTCAAGCTTTAGGCGTGGATTTTTAATGAATATTTTATCAAGCTTTAGGCGTGGATTTTTAATGAATATTTTTTTCAAGGATTCAACAAGGCGTGGTTTTTTAAAGAATATTTTTCAAGCTTTAGGCGTGGATTTTTAAAGAATATTTTTTCAAGCTTTAGGCGTGGATTTTTAAAGAATATTTTTTCAAGCTTCAGCTTTAGCGTGGATTTTTAAAGAATATTTTTTTTCAAGCTTTAGGCGTGGATTTTTAAAGAATATTTTTTCAAGCTTTAGGCGTGGATTTTTAAAGAATATTTTTTCAAGCTTTAGGCGTGGATTTTTAAAGAATATTTTTTCAAAGCTTTAGGCGTGGATTTTTAAAGAATATTTTTTCAAGCTTTAGGCGTGGATTTTTAAAGAATATTTTTTCAAGCTTTAGGCGTGGATTTTTAAAGAATATTTTTTTTCAAAGCTTTAGGCGTGGATTTTTAAAGAATATTTTTTCAAATGTCATAGTAGGCGTGGATTTTTAAAGAATATTTTTTCAAGCCATCCATCACAGTAGGCGTGGTTTTTTTAAAGAATATTTTTTCAAAGCCATAAGCGTGGATTTTTAAAGAATATTTTTTTTCAAAGCCATAAGCGTGGATTTTTAAAGAATATTTTTTCAAGACCTTCAAAGCGTGGATTTTTAAAGAATATTTTTTCAAGCTTTAGGCGTGGATTTTTAAAGAATATTTTTTCAAGGGCCTTCAAAGCTTTAGGTGTGGGTTTTTTAAAGAATATTTTTTTCAATGACCTTCAAAGCTTTAGGTGTGGGTTTTTTAAAGAATATTTTTTCAAAGCTTTAGGCGTGGATTTTTAAAGAATATTTTTTCAAGCTTTAGGCGTGGATTTTTTCAAAGCTTTAGGCGTGGATTTTTTAAAAAATATTTCCCGAACCCTTACCAAAGCTTTAGGCGTGGATTTTTAAAAAATATTTTCCGAACCCATACCAAAGCTTTAGGCGTGGATTTTTAAAGAATATTTTTTCAAGCTTTAGGCGTGGATTTTTAAAGAATATTTTTTCAAGCTTTAGGCGTGGATTTTTAAAGAATATTTTTTCAAGCTTTAGGCGTGGATTTTTAAAGAATATTTTTTCAAAGCTTTAGGCGTGGATTTTTAAAGAATATTTTTTCAAAGCTTTAGGCGTGGATTTTTAAAGAATATTTTTTCAAGCTTTAGGCGTGGATTTTTAAAGAATATTTTTTCAAGCTTTAGGCGTGGATTTTTAAAGAATATTTTTTCAAGCTTTAGGCGTGGATTTTTAAAGAATATTTTTTCAAGCTTTAGGCGTGGATTTTTAAAGAATATTTTTTCAAGCTTTAGGCGTGGATTTTTAAAGAATATTTTTTCAAGCTTTAGGCGTGGATTTTTAAAAAATATTTTTGGATTTATAATGAAATTATTTTTTTCAAGAACTATAAAGAGGCGTGGACTTATAAAGAAAATATTTTTGGATTTATAATGAAATTATTTTTTTTCAAGAACTATAAAGAGGCGTGGACTTATAAAGAAAATATTTTTCAATGCCTGGATTTTTAAAGAATATTTTTTCAAGCTTTAGGCGTAGATTTTTAAAAAATATTTTTGGATTTATAATGAAATTATTTTTTTTCAAGAACTATAAAGAGGCGTGGACTTATAAAGAAAATATTTTTCAATGCCTGAATTTTTAAAGAAAATATTTTTTCAAGGCCTGAATTTTTTTAAGAAAATATTTTTCAAGGCCTGAATTTTTAATGAAAATATTTTTTGAAGGTCTATAAAGAGGCGTGGATTTTTAAAGAATATTTTTGCAAAGGACTATAAAGAGGCGTGGATTTTTATAGAATATTTTTTTAAGGACTATAAAGAGGCGTGGATTTTTATAGAATATTTTTTTAAGGACTATAAAGAGGCGTGGATTTTTAAAGAATATTTTTTCAAGGACTATAAAGAGGCGTGGATTTTTAAAGAATATTTTTTCAAGGACTATAACAGAGGCGTGGATTTTTTAAAGAATATTTTTTCAAGGACTATAAAGAGGCGTGGATTTTTAAAGAATATTTTTTCAAGGACTATAAAGAGGCGTGGATTTTTAAAGAATATTTTTTCAAGGACTATCACAGCTTTAGGCGTGGATTTTTAAACAATATTTTTTCAAGGACTATCACAGCTTTAGGCGTGGATTTTTAAAGAATATTTTTCAAGGACTTTCAAGCTTTAGGCGTGGATTTTTAAAGAATATTTTTTCAAGCTTTAGGCGTGGATTTTTAAAGAATATTTTTTCAAGCTTTAGGCGTGGATTTTTAAAGAATATTTTTTAAGCTTTAGGCGTGGATTTTTAAAGAATATTTTTTCAAGCTTTAGGCGTGGATTTTTAAAGAATATTTTTTCAAGCTTTAGGCGTGGATTTTTAAAGAATATTTTTTCAAGCTTTAGGCGTGGATTTTTAAAGAATATATTTTTAAGCTTTAGGCGTGGATTTTTAAAGAATATTTTTTCAAGCTTTAGGCGTGGATTTTTAAAGAATATTTTTTCAAGCTTTAGGCGTGGATTTTTAAAGAATATTTTTTCAAGCTTTATGCGTGGATTTTTAAAGAATATTTTTTCAAGCTTTAGGCGTGGATTTTTAAAGAATATTTTTTCAAGCTTTAGGCGTGGATTTTTAAAGAATATTTTTTCAAGCTTTAGGCGTGGATTTTTAAAGAATATTTTTTCAAGCTTCAGGCGTGGATTTTTAAAGAATATTTTTTCAAGCTTTAGGCGTGGATTTTTAAAGAATATTTTTTCAAGCTTTAGGCGTGGATTTTTAAAGAATATTTTTTCAAGCTTTAGGCGTGGATTTTTAAAGAATATTTTTTCAAGCTTTAGGCGTGGATTTTTAAAGAATATTTTTTCAAGCTTTAGGCGTGGATTTTTAAAGAATATTTTTTCAAGCTTTAGGCGTGGATTTTTAAAAAATATTTTTGGATTTATAATGAAATTATTTTTTTCAAGAACTATAAAGAGGCGTGGACTTATAAAGAAAATATTTTTGGATTTATAATGAAATTATTTTTTTTCAAGAACTATAAAGAGGCGTGGACTTATAAAGAAAATATTTTTCAATGCCTGGATTTTTAAAGAATATTTTTTCAAGCTTTAGGCGTAGATTTTTAAAAAATATTTTTGGATTTATAATGAAATTATTTTTTTTCAAGAACTATAAAGAGGCGTGGACTTATAAAGAAAATATTTTTCAATGCCTGAATTTTTAAAGAAAATATTTTTTCAAGGCCTGAATTTTTTTAAGAAAATATTTTTCAAGGCCTGAATTTTTAATGAAAATATTTTTTGAAGGTCTATAAAGAGGCGTGGATTTTTAAAGAATATTTTTGCAAAGGACTATAAAGAGGCGTGGATTTTTATAGAATATTTTTTTAAGGACTATAAGAGGCGTGGATTTTTATAGAATATTTTTTTAAGGACTATAAAGAGGCGTGGATTTTTAAAGAATATTTTTTCAAGGACTATAAAGAGGCGTGGATTTTTAAAGAATATTTTTTCAAGGACTATAAAGAGGCGTGGATTTTTAAAGAATAATTTTTCAAGGACTATAAATAGGCGTGGATTTTTTAAAGAATATTTTTTCAAGGACTATAAAGAGGCGTGGATTTTTAAAGAATATTTTTTCAAGGACTATCACAGCTTTAGGCGTGGATTTTTAAACAATATTTTTTCAAGGACTATCACAGCTTTAGGCGTGGATTTTTAAAGAATATTTTTCAAGGACTTTCACAGCTTTAGGCGTGGATTTTTAAAGCATATTTTTTCAAGGACTATCACAGCTTTAGGTGTGGGTTTTTAAAGAATATTTTTCAAGGACTATCACAGTTTTAGGCGTGGGTTTTTAAAGAATATTTTTTCAAGGACTATCACAGCTTTAGGCGTTGATTTTTCAAGAATATTTTTTCAAGGACTATCACAGCTTTAGGCGTGGGTTTTTAAAGAATATTTTTCAAGGACTATCACAGTTTTAGGTGTGGGTTTTTAAGGAATATTTTTTCAAGGACTATCACAGCTTTAGGCGTTGATTTTTAAAGAATATTTTTCAAGGACTATCACAGCTTTAGGCGTGGGTTTTTAAAGAATATTTTTCAAGGACTATCACAGCTTTAGGCGTGGGTTTTTAAAGAATATTTTTCAAGGACTATCACAGCTTTAGGCGTGGGTTTTTGAAGAATATTTTTCAAGAACTATCACAGCTTTAGGCGTGGGTTTTTAAAGAATATTTTTCAAGGACTATCACAGCTTTAGGCGTGGGTTTTTAAAGAATATTTTTCAAGGACTATCACAGCTTTAGGCGTGGGTTTTTAAAGAATATTTTTCAAGGACTATCACTGCTTTAGGCGTGGGTTTTTAAAGAATATTTTTCAAGGACTATCACAGCTTTAGGCGTGGGATTTTAAAGAATATTATTATTACTTTTTTCTATTTGTTGTCCCTCAAGGACATTTAATTTCCTCTCCATTCAAATTCCCTAACTATCTACTCATGATTTCATTGCCAAAAAGAGCTTTTGAAATATATATCCTCGCAAACATGTCACCACCAACTGTTTTGAATTTCAATAAGACGCAGACACACAACAACTACAATAATAATAATAGAAAAACTTGCTAACATTTGATGGCAAAAAAAAATTGTTTAAGCCAAATATTATGTTCAAATGAACATTCACACACATACACATACATTTTCTTATTTGTTCTCCATTTCCACAATACGCCAGGATGGCACAAAGTCTTGAAATCAATTTTTCAAGGAATTCTTAAGACATTATATTTATTAGAACTGATATTTTGTTGTTGTTGTTAAAGGAGACTATTACAAATAAATCATAAAATGGAATGGCAAAAGGAAATCCTTCAGACACAACAACAACGACAATGGCACTGACAGCAGTAACAGAAGACAATTCAATATTCAAAGGAAAAAAATAACAGGAAGCGGATATGAATGCGAATGAATGTTATTCCAAAAGCAAAGAACAACAGATGAGAAAGTTCGGTGGTTTGTAGTGGTTGTCGTCACAATCCCGAATAAATATTTTTGTCAATAGTTATGATTACATTTCAAAATCACAAACAATAATTGTGATTTTGTTATGATGTCTTAAGAAAATATGACAAAGGTTAACTTAATAATGGTCGTGATAGACCTTCATAAATCCACGCCTAAAGCTGTGATAGTCCTTGAAAAAAATATTCTTGAAAAATTCACGCCTAAAGCTGTGATAGTCCTTGAAAAAATATTCTTTAAAAATCCAGGCCTAAAGCTGTGATAGTCCTTGAAAAAATATTCTTGAAAAATCCACGCCTAAAGCTGTGATAGTCCTTGAAAAAATATTCTTTACAAATCCACGCCTCTTTATAGACCTTGAAAAAAAATACTTTTAAAAATCCATAACTGTTGGTCCTTTGAAAATATCCCAACCTAAGGATTTGATTGTCCTCCGGAGGATACTTAGAATACATTATTACAAACTTCATATTTCCCAACCACTTCCTAACAACCCATCTAACACAAAATACCAACAACTTAATTTTCTCCCTACCTACCACAGGATATCTGTTCGTCGAACCAAAATTAAATTAAATTTCCTCATTAGGATCAGAACAACACACATACATGCATACATAGTTATTTACCCTAATTGTTTGAGAGGTACTCTCACCACCCTTTTTGCCAACACTTTTGTGGCCATTATCAACAGAATCCGTTTTTTTGTTAGTAACACCTCCTGTTTAGTTTTTGTTGTTGGTGTTGGGGGTTTCAACCTCATCCTTGCCATCTCGTATAGGAAAGCTCAGCAAATTGAAATTACCAAGGCAACGTGTACTCCGGTTGGTTAGACTACTGCGAACATGGATGGAATTTGAAAATAAGTAAGGCCAGCTGAAGCAGTGAAGGTCATTTTATGTCTGGACAAAGTGTAAGCCAAAAAAAATTAGTGTCCAACCAACACCGAAATTTAAATAGTGAAGAGAAAAACCAAATGGAATTTGCTTCCCACAAATATTGAAACACATACGCAGATGGGGTTGTTAAAATCATACAAGGATATGAGATGGGATGCTGGCTATAAAGGCAAAAGTGCCTAAGTTAATTCGACTGAATACGTCCATGGTAATGAAGAACTTTACAAAAAGCTTTGACCGGAACAACATTGTTTAAAAAGAAATGTAGCTCATAATCTTTGGTCTTCCCGAAACTGTATTAAAAAATATATTTAAAAATAAGAAGTTTTTTCTCTTAGTTATCTTATATTCATAATATCGACTTGGTCGCTTTTATGAAGGCATTGGTAAGCACTTCAAACATATCAAGTAATTGAGAAAAATGATTTGAGCCACATGCGGAAATTTAGTGTTATGATGCTGTATATTAAGTAGTGAATCACACATTCCCGTATTGCTTCCCCTTCTATAAAAATTCTTTAAAGAATATTTTTCGAGACATAGCAGAAATATATATATATATATATATATATATATATATTGTAAAGACTTTAAGGCAGAGCTATAGCTGTTGGTTCTTGAAAAATATTTTCTCAAGACATACTTGAGGCGTGGATTAGTAAATAATATTTTTTCAGGGCATAGCAGAGCTATAGTCTTCAGACTATTTTTTAAGGAAAGTCAGGGTTATGGATGTGGATTTTAAAGAATAGTTTTTCATGGCATAGCAAAACTATATACGTAGATTTTTTATAGAATATTCTTTAAAGATGTTGCATTGATCTATGACTACGTTTCACTGTTAGGAAATACAAAAGCTCCAATAAAGAAATTATAAAGACAACATTGCTGTTAACTTTGTTCTGCTAAATCAATTACAGAATATATGTTAATACAGCTATACTAACAGTATATAAGCTTTCTGCTAAAGAGTTAGTCGATACAACAACCATTTTGACTGTTAATTTCAAAATCTCTGTTAAGCCATGTAGATGCTTTGGCTTTTACATTCAATCGGGTGCGATTAGCACAGTGCGACACAATAAGGTTGTATATTGTTTTGTTAACCAAGGAAAGCCACCGGAATACTAAATTACAGCCACTTGGGTACCATCATATGGAGATTATACCCGTTTTTATACCTTCAGCCTTATGTCTATGAGGCTATCGATTCAGAAATGCCCGTCCGTCTGGCTTGCTGGAAATAACTCTCCAAGGGAGTAACCGATTTCATCCAAACATTGCAAATCTTATATTTTTTTTCCAAACATAGTGGTCAAAACATGAATGGTCAAAATTTTCAATCTGCATAAATTCAATATCGGGCGAATGGAATGTCCGATTTGAACCAAACTTTGCACAACCTATTATGGTTTTCAAGCCTAGATCAAGTGCGAAGATGGGACATATTCGTCCACTTCTTCTGGTTCCTCCCCTCAAAAGGTAAATTTGTATAATATTTTTTGAACCAAATATATTGAATTGAACCAAACATTGTACAGCCTATTATTTTTACTAAGCCTAGCTCAAGTCAGAATATGGGTCTAATTGGTCAACTCCTTCTTGTACCTCCCCTCAAAGGGTCAATTTTTTCAATGTATATATTTGGCGAAAGGATTGTCCGATTTTGAAACAATTTATCTGTACATTATATTATCTGTACCATGCCTAAATCTAGTCCAAATGTTTGACCCGTCGGCCCTCTGCTTTTGGTAACTCCCTTACAAAGGGTCATTATTTTATGAACTTGCAGATTTAATTTGACGTGAATTGACTAACCGATTTGATCAACATTAAATCCGAAACCTCTTTGATATAATATATATTTTATATAAAGCGATTAATAAAACCTGTGTGATTAATAAAACCTGAGGATTGAGGGTATATATCTGTCGACAAGACCGACTGACACGTTTTTCCTTGTTAAGATTGTTTTTATGGATGCTTAATGCCATCACACAACCATCAAGGTTATAAGGGTGAATTTTTAAGAATATTATTTTCCAGAACTCCCAGATATATAAGAGTAACGATTTATATGAAAAATATATCTTAAAGCTTCGGGACCAGGAGATATGTTCGATATAAAGAAAGTTCATTATAACCGGAGTTCGTTATAAGCGTACTCGACTATAATAATATTTTTCAAAGACTATCGGAACTATATGCGTGGACTTTAAGAAAATTTTTTCAAGGAATATCAGGGCTCAGTTTTGAACAAAAATATTTGTTTTAGAGTCCACGGCTATGTATCTGAGATTCCTTAAAAAAAATTTTGTTTTGTACCCTTCACCAAACTGTGGTACAGGGTATTATGTCTTTGTGCATATGTTTGTAACAGGCAAAAGGAAACGAGATAGACACATGGTTCCTTTTAAGAATATGCATAGATGCGATTTACGCATGTCCGTCCGTCCATGTATTTTTGTGATCCGATTTATATGAAATTTGCCATAGGTCACTTATTTGGCCCAAGGACGAACCCTATTGAAATTGGGAAAAATCGGTTCAGATTTAGATATAGCTCCCATATATATTTTCGTCCGATTTAATGAAAATGGTGTACCAAAGTCCCTATATATGTGTCGATTTGCACAAAATTTGGCACAGCGTAATGAATTATATCTAGAATTATGTGTGTTAAGTTTCGTGAAAATCGGTTCAGATTTAGATATAGCTCCCATATATATTTACGTCCGATTTAAGGTAAATGGTGCACCAAAGTCCCTATATATCTTTCGTTTGGCACGAAATTTGGCAAAGTGTAATAAATTAGTCTAGAATGATGTGTGTTAAGTGTCCTGAAATCGGTTCAGGTTTAGATATAGCTTCTATATCTGACCAAATGAAAAATTTAGTATGAATGACATGTTTATGGATCCAATTTCATCTTACTGGTCCTTTATAAATACGGCGTCTGTTAGGATTCGTCTGTTGAATATACCCAAAGTGGTGAAGGGTACTTTACTACTTTCCTTACTGATTTAATATTGTAGATGTGTGGACTTTAAAAGAACAGTTTGAAGGACTATTCGGGCTACTGGCGTAGACTAAAAATAATATATTTTCAAGAACTATCTGTGCTATAGGTGTGAATTATTACATGTAGCTTTTTCAACGACTACCAGAGCTATAGGCTTGGATTTTTAGAATATTTTTTAAGGAAGCCATAACCCTGGACTTTAAAATACCCTTTGGTAAGGGACGCTCAGATCTATAGGAGTGGACTTTTAAATAAGCTATTTCTAAGAATATGTTTTTCATTGACCATCGGTGCTATAGATTTGGATTTAAATATCCGTAACACCAAATAATATTTATAACCAGTGAGCGTAGCAATATAGTCGGACGGGACGGACCATATGATAACCTACACAACTACTGAACTCTCAGTTTCTGCGGATCTTGACCACACCTGAATCTCATGCAAAATTTCTTAGCCATCAGCTCTAAATTTCCGGCCTCTAGTTTGGATATGGTAATACTAAACTATATAAGAATGCATAGACCCCGGTAAAGTTTAAGTATAACTCTCGCATTTGGATACGTACATCAATATAATGGATATCAATTTAAACGTCTGAAATCTTTTACGCTTAAAATTTTTTGACAATTTATGCAAATTTTGCCATTTTTCACCCAAAGTCTGGGTCCCTTTGACCCGCTAAAAATGAACACTGGAGACAAAATGGGCAGAGTGAGAGTCTATTCAAAAATAGATTCAACCGCAAAATTAAATGAGTTATACGATTGGAAATATCGGCTCAGTTCTTTTTTTAAATCATGCGAACGGAGTTTTCGATTTGAAACAAGTTTTGCACGTCCCAATACTTTAACAAGCCTTACAATATTTGAAAATGAGGCTTGTCCATGATCCAATTCAACTGAATCAGTTTTAAATCCGATATCAAGCAAATGGAGTTTGCGATTTAATCCAAACTGTGTAAATCGGAATATTTTTACTTGAGCTAGATCAGGTCCGAAATGGGATCAATCTGATTACTGTATTTTTGCAACTTTGTGATGGAGGTACTAGTCCATCACAAAGTTGCAAAAGTTTTAAAATGGAACAATGGAATGGAGTGTTGTATATTTAACATGCTACATCAAGTCCGAATATAAGGCTCACTGATTCACTCCTTCTGGTCACAATGGATCAAAATTAAATAGGAAATAAATTTATCTGAATATTCGTATTCGAAATTAGTTTTTTGATGTATAATAGTAATTGGGGCTACTGTTCTCCAGAATTGAGAACAAACAATTAAAAGGTTGATATATTGATTTTCCGCTTTTGATGCTTGTACCTAAAATCTTATGAGCAACGTTTTTGTAGAATATTGCGAGGTTGAAAAATCGCACCTTGTGATAATAGGATTCTGATTATTTCTTTAATCTCTACTACAGCTCGTCCAATCTGGCGGTAGTGACCGATTCGGTTACATTGGGTGACCGTACCAGAGTCGTTGGTGTTCCAATATTGCATACTTCTTTAGGCCATCATAGGGAATTTGGGTAATTTGGTAATTATCAATATCCTTTATAACGTAAAATAATTGTCTGTTTACCCCTACAGTGGTGTCCACATTCCGATTCACCACAAAATCTCCTACCAAAAATGAGAATGACGTCTTCTTTTATTTCATCATTTATTTATTATTTTTTCTGTTTTTTTTTTCAATTTTTTTCATCACCTGCAAATGATATCACTGTGATGACATCTTCGATAAAAATCCGCAATAATGACGTTTTAGCGCCATTTTTATAATTAAGACATAATAACAATTACAAAAAACACACACACAAACCGCTGTCAATAAACGAAATATATATTCAATCACGTGGCTAAATGGCGTATATGTCCAATTATATTGCCACTTTATTACCGTTGTATTTTTTGTGTCTGTATCTCTATAAATCGGTAAATGTCTACGCGCGGTAGGTGCAATAAAAAAAAGCAAAAACAAAAAAATTGTCTTACATTAGCAATTTAGACAACAATCTTTGAATGGCACAAATTACATTTTTATCTGGCAGTCAAACTGCCTGCCAGCCCGGCAGCTCACCATACATAGAAGTCAATCAATTCAAATGGATTTTCTGATAAAAAAAATAATGACAACAGCAACTAAAAAGCAGTTCTCGTGCAATTGAATTGTGAAAGGAAGGAAGGAGGACGGAAGACATTTAAACAATTTATGATTTGGTTGACGGTGGCGTTTTTTTTTTACTGAACAGAAGCTCATACACGACAAATTTATTATACCATCTGGAGGGCATAACAGATTAGTCGTTTCGTTTGCAAAACCTCTGATCAGAATGAAATTCTTTACCGATTTAGTTATGTCCGTCGGACCGACTTAAATTTTTATTTATATTAGTTTTTTGAATATATCTATTAAATGATTTTCAACTTCTGATTTTTACAAAAAACCCATCAAACCCATTGAGTAATAAAATTCCCATTTTAGTTTCATTTGCAGGACAGGTGCAATTGTACTAAACATTATAATGGTCGTCGACACAGTCGATAATAACACTTGGTGTTGTTGTTTTTTACAGTAGCTGCGATTTTTACGAGACATCATTTACAATTGACATTTTAAGCGCAAATAAACAATATTTACAACAACATTAATACTAGATTTTTAAAATTAGTTGCTTTTGAAAAAAAAGTAATTACCCACTTGGACAAGGTACTAGTTAAGAACAATGATCTTACTAAAAATTCAATCTTATTCAATGTCTGATTTGATTTTATAAAATGTGGCATATTTTTAAGGATTTCGTTAGTAGCTAGGAGCAAGTAGTCACTTTTCCCATTGGTGGATATACAAATCAAGATATAAACAAATTGTTTTAATTACAACACAGTGTAGAGTTAATAAATATTACATCGACTCTTGAAACCTGCAGCTATACAAAATTAATTGTTCACACGCTTATGTACGTACCTGATCTTGCAGATTATAAGGCGCATAATTAAAATTTCTGTGTCTGGAATAAGGTATAAAAAATCATGAAACTGATGATCCTTACCGTGGACAATCATTTCTATACCCTCCACCATCTCAGTGAATAAAACATATACTTACCAAAAAATATTAACATTGACCGAAGTTTCAGGTTAGTCCCCATATAACGGTATCCCGCAATATTCGGTGTTTTGGGGATTTTGGACACGTTTTCCAACAAACTTCGATGCCATTTTGGATTGCCATTGTATAACACATTTCCATACTAAAATGTTCCACGAGATGGCCCCATGTTGTCTAGGGCCACAAAAATTGCAGAGGGGTTGAAGAACACCTAAATAAGATCCCAATAAAAAAATAACTAAAACCAGTATAGAAAGTTGTAAAGTCGGACGGGGCCGACTATATGATACCCTTCACCACTTTAGGTATATTCAACAGATGAATCCTAACAGACGTCGCATTTTTAAAGAACCAGTAAAATGAAATTTGGATCCATAAACATGTCATTCTGCAAACGATACTAAATTTTTCATTTGGTCAGATATAGAAGCTATATCTAAATCTGAACCGATTTTTACGATACTAAACACACATCATTCTAGACCTAATTCATTACGCTGTGCTAAATTTCGTGCAAACCGAAAGATATTAAGGGACTTTGGTACACTATTTACATTAAATCGGACGAAAATATATATGGGAACTATATCTAAATCTGAACCGATTTTCACAAAACTTAACACACATCATTCTAGACCTTATTCATTACGCCGTGCTAAATTTCATGCAAATCGAAAGATATATAGGTATTTTGGTGCACCATTTACATTAAATAGGACAAAAATATATATGGGATCTATATCTAACTCTGGACCGATTTTCATTCTAGAACTAATTCAGTACGCTGTACCAAATTTCGTGCAAATCGAAATATATATAGAGACTTGGGTACATCATTTACATTAAATCGGACGGATATATATATACATATATATATATATATATATATATATATATATATATATATATATGGGATCTATGTCTAAATCTGGACCGATTTTCAGGAAACTTAACACACATCATTCTAGAGCTAATTTAGTACACTGTGCCAAATTTCGTGCAAATCGAAAGATATATAGGGACTTTGGTACACAATTTACCTTAAATCGGACGAAGATATATATGGGAGCTATATCTAAATCTGAACCGATTTTCCCGAAACTTAGCACACATCATTCTAGAGTTAATGGAATACGATACGCTAAATTTCGTGCAAATAGAAAAATATATAGGGACTTTGGTGGACCATTTACATTGAATCGGGCGAACCTATATATGGGAGCTATATCTAAATCTGAACCGATTTTCATGAAACTCAGCACACATCATTTTAGGCCTAATTCATTACGCTGTGCCAAATTTCGTGCAAATCGAAAGATATATAGGGACTTTGGTGGACCATTTACATTGAATCGGGTGAACATATATATGGGAGCTATATCTAAATCTGAACCGATTTTCATGAAACTCAGCTCACATAATTTTAGGCCTAATTCATTACGCTGTGCCAAATTTCGTGCAAATCGAAAGTTATATAGGGACTTTGGTGCACCATTTATATAAAATCGGACGAAACTATATATGGGAGCTATATCTAAATCTGAACCGATTTTCATGAAACTCAGCACACATCATTCTAGGCCTAATTCATTACGCTGTGCCAAATTTCGTGCAAATCGAAAGATATATAGGGACTTTGGTGCACCATTTATATAAAATCGGACGAAACTATATATGGGAGCTATATCTAAATCTGAACCGATTTTCATGAAACTCAGCACACATCATTCTGGGCCTAATTCATTACGATTTGCCAAATTTCGGAAGATTCGGAAGATATATAGGGACTTTTTACATTAATTCTGACGAATATATATATGGGAGCTATATCTAAATCTGAACCGATTTTTCCCAATTTCAATAGGGTTCGTCCTTGGGCCAAATAAGTGACATATGCCAAATTTCATTCAAATCGGATTTTAATATTGACCCACGTTTAAGGGTAGCCCCCATAATATGGTACCCCTCAATATGGCGTTTTTTCACAAGATTGTCAAAGGAATTTGCTCTAATTTGGTATTTTGGGTTCCCATAACGGTAACACAACATCTCCGGACTAACAATTAATAATATTGACCCAAGTCGGAATTTTGAGAACTTTGGACACGGTATTTTGGTATTGATATTTTGTATTCTCATTGGCTGCCAAATCTCACTACCAAAAACCCCCCACCAAACTAGAAGAGCAAATTTTGTGCGAAGGTGTCAGATAAGGCTAGGTTTTTGGCACGAAAAGTACTAAATAGTACTAAATGTGGTGCTTGAACTCTTAAACTTGAAATGTGGATCACTGATTTGGATACTCAAACTATAAGTATCCGAAAAGTAATAATATGTACTAAATGTGGTACAATTTCGTAACTTGCGAATCATGGTTGAGAAGTAGTGTCGATATAAGGATGTGGTTTGAAAGTATGTATTCATGTACATGAAAAGTTCTAAAAATGGTGGTACGGATGGGGCCTGAAATTAACATTACTTCGGAGTGTAGTATTGGTAGCACGTAGTTTTACACGAAGAGTATTTAATCGTACTATTGATATTTTGATTTTTTTTGATTAGGTGAACCGAGAGGGCTGGAACGCTGAAAATTGGAAATAAAATTACTGTTGCAGTGTAGGATTTTGGTATGGATGTAGTATTGAAAATTCGTACTTGTGTGTACTAAATGGTATCAAATTTGGATTTTGATGAACCGATAGAGCTGGAATCTTGAAATTTGGATTTGAGATCACTGTTGGGGAGTATGATTGGGGATGTAGGAAGTTTGGAATTTTCGTATTAATGTGTACTAAATTCGGTACAATTTGGATTTGGGTACAATTTCTATTGGATTGTGTGATGTAGATAGTTCTGAAGATTTGTACTTATCGGTACTAAATTTGATGTAATTTGTGGATTTAGATGATCCGATATGGATAGATGATTTCCAGTGGATTGTGTAATGTCGGTAGTTATGAAAATTTGCACTTTAGGTACTGAATGGAGCTGTAATATTAGGGTTTGGATGTTGTTTTGGAAATCTGTACTTATGAGTACTAAGTGGTACTAGCCGATAGACCTGGAATCCTGAAATTGGGATTGGGTTATGCAGGTGTTTTGGAATGGAGGGTGTCATTTAGCCTCCAAGTACCCTTTATAATACCTATAAATATCTGGAAATCACGCTAGATTTTTGAAGGAACGGGATATAACGGTATATGGTTTTTATAACCCCTTCATATAACGGTATCATCTATATTTGGTATTGTGTAGGTTTTAGCAGCATTATCCCAACCGAAAGTACTGCAACTTGACTTTCCATGTTTCTGGAAGATTTGCAGAAAATTTCCAATGTAGGTCCATGTTTTGACATATACCCCATGTAAAGGATCCGCCCCATTTTTGATCGTTTGAAGGTTTTAGTCATATCTTCCCTTTCGAAGTGAATGTAATTTGCCATTCTGAGTTGTTGGAGTTAAAAGCATTTTATTAAAACAAATTTTAGTATGGGTCTATGTCTTCACAAAGCTTTCATATTAAGGTCCCGTCACATTTCTGGTATTTCTAAATTTTTTATGCGAAATTTTTCCCACCGAAGTGGGGTTTGTAGAAAGTACATTTCTGTTAAAAAAGGAAAATCGATAAAGGATCATGTTCTGACAAAGCCTCCATATAATGGTCTCGCCCCAATTTTTAGTATTTAAAGGATTTAGCCCCCATTTGTAGTTGAGGAGCATTTATGGGAGGGTTATTTTTGGATACCCATTGAGTAATTTTTTGATAATCTGCAGTATAAAACTAAACCGAAGAGCATTTTTATTTGCTAATACTAATAAGTATAATTTTTATTCCTTTCTTTTCAGGTAAGAATGTTTGAATGAAGTATTTGTGAAGTGTGGTAAGAAACTTCGACAAGCATTTAATTAAACGCAGTTTAAATCAATATTCAATTTATCTCCTTTCCTAGTCAAAAGTATATCTTATTTATTCCAAAATTTAAACAATGAAAACCATTCAATCGTATTTCTTTATATCCCCTCTATAAATTTCAACATCACTCGGTAAATCAGGTGCAAGTGTCTGTTTTCTGATTTTATTTAACACAATTTCCAATTGTTTGATAAATTACGGAAATACACAGTAAACAACAACAAGAACATCAGCAAACCATTTCCTAGTTCGATTTATTTATTTGTTTATATTTGATGTTTCAATTGCTGTTGTTGCTGTTATTGTTGTTGTTTTTGTTATTGAGTTACTATTTATAGCAGGTGCATGCATTTAATTTTTATAAATAATTGAGAGGTGGCAAATTTCATGATTGCAAAATATCCATTAACACTTCATAAATAAATTGACCAGCCTCCTTTTTTGTGGAGTATTTTTGTTTTGCTTTTGTTTGTCTTCATTTTTATATACCAGTGCATAAATAATCAATTTTATATTACAGGTAAATGTTGGTAAAACGAATGTGCAGTTTAAGGAATGTTTTAGGTGTAAGAAAATATGCTCTGGAATGGCTATATTTTGAAAATCTATATGTAATCTTATACAAGTCAGTAAACCAGTTACACGATTCCATTCTGAAACTGGAGTTTAATTGGCCTTATTTCGTCGGAATTACAAAAATAATATACTCTAGATCTCACAAAAATACTCGATCATTTGGCTTCCATAGCTTCCATACATGCATACAATTTTTTATTGTCCGAGATGAAATTATTATAATTGTGGTCAATGCCGAGTCTATAAATATATATCGTAATGGCATTTTAAGAAAAAAAAAAAACTCTTGATATTTGTTGTTATTTTCATCAATATAAATAAGCAGTCTACATTTTTATACAAGGTAGTTTGTTTGGAATCATACGATCTGATACCATTGAAACCCTATTGAAGGGAATTATTTTCAGGAAAAAATAGAAGAAAATATT
The DNA here is from genome assembly GCF_032173495.1 of Musca vetustissima. Classification (NCBI taxonomy): domain Eukaryota; kingdom Metazoa; phylum Arthropoda; class Insecta; order Diptera; family Muscidae; genus Musca; species Musca vetustissima. Next base: position 17,708 of record NW_026886050.1, read on the forward strand.
TAATCAAATACCATATACATATATAAATGTTTCGCATCGAAATCTACACCTGTTTTTATATGTTATTCAAAACATATCAAATGCAATTCGAGAATTCCATTTACAATTCACAACATTTAGCTTGTAATTCGAGAATTGAAAAATTTGAAATTCATCTAAGTAATTCCATTTGAAATTCAAAGAATTGCATTTGACAGCCGTTGGACCCTCTCTGTTTATTCAAGATACTGGAAGATGGGACCTATAATGTGTGGTGTGCCCTGGTCATAATACTTTCATTAAAAGTACGATTGACAATTCGGCAATAATAAATGTGGCAACTTCATTTTCGGATTCCTTTAGGCTGGTCTCCCTACGATACCCCAATAAAAAACAATTTATACGTCGTTCGTCTTTAGTTTGGTTATCGATCACCCATCCAGCTATTTCCAAATATTAAAAAAATTAAATTTTTATTTTATTTATTCAACAATATGAAAAGCCACAAGTTCGGAATTTGTTTTTAGAAGTAATTTATCAAGACAAATAAATAACAAAAAAACCAGTGAGCGGAGCAGCATAGTCGGACGGGGCCGACCATACGATATCCTACACAACTACCACGGAACTCTAACTTTCAGCAAAGTTTTATTCCGAGCCTGGGCAATATTTCGTGATAGTTGCACCTCTTTTCCGATAAGAGACCAACAGCACCTCTTCCTTACACTAACATATTTTCTGAATATTACTAATATTCAGTACAGTCCTTTTAACTACTTGTCCATATTCCCTTCACCGTAAGTTGTGTTGTGATGTTCGGTTTATAATTGTTATAATGTTCGGTTTATAACACAAAAAAGGTTATGTTTTCGGCCCACTTCATCCTAAAATTATTATCTAATAATCATCGCAAATTATAGGCGTTGTCCTTGACCATAACCGGAACCTCATGGAAAATTTCAAAGCGATCAGCGCTTTATTTCCGCTCTACAGTGTGTTAATGGGTTAATAAATAATATATGAGTACATAAGCACCTATAAATATTTATGTGTAACTCCCACATCCAAGTACATACGACAATACAATTGGTATCAATTTAAAGGCCAACCACTCCTATTGGATATACTATCAATTTCTCGGGTCTGTGTCCTTCAGGAGTAAATATATACGCCATAGAATACAAAATATGCCATTTTTCACACAAAAGTATGGGTTTATTTGACCCGCTAAATATTGACCGATCTTTATCTAAACAGGCATGCTTATTCCCCTTCTCCATGCAAAAATTCGCGATGTTTGGGCCATAATTGCGGCCTCTGGAGCGACCAGAAAATCAGACAAAAATAAAGTTTTTGGTCCATTTCATCCTCTGAATATTAACCGATCTTTTCCAATAGGGGTCTTCATTGGCCAGAACCCATCCTACATGCAAATTTTCGTGAAGATTGGTTCATAACTGTGACCTGTATCGTGTTTACAAATCATAATAGACAGACGGACGGACGGACACACATGTCTACATCGACTCAGCTGGTCGAGATATGACGATCGGTATACTTAAAGGTAGATCTAGGACCAGTATTTCGCGGCGTTTTGGGGCTGCACAAAGCTATAATACCCTGACAACATAGTTGTGTAGGGTATAATTAGCCAGCAAAATTCGTCCTCCCCTCGAGGGAGTTTCGTCGAGCACCCAAGAGCATGTAGCGCCCAGGAAATCTCCGTATACCAGACACACTGAAATAAACCCTACAAACGAAAATTAGAAAGCGGTGTTATTATTGAAACCTTACATTTTTGATAATTAATTTGTAGAAATTAATAATTTTTCACCTGAATTTCAAGATGTGGCAGGGGTTGTGCGCAGGTCAAATGCAGGCAGTTTTAAAAAGAGAGTCCTGAAAATGGGGGAAAATTAACAACGATAAGGAAATTGAATCATTTATTGAAATAAAAAACTTAAACTCATGGACATTCATCGGAAGATCACCTGAAAAGAGCTGAAAAAGGTATAATTTGAAACCTGAACTGAAGGAGGGATAAAGGAGTACCAGGTAATAAAACGTAGATTTAAATCAGGTGAGAACAGATGCATGCACCAACTGATTAGAACAATTTGGCTAGTATAATGAATGTCCAATGATTGGAACCTCAGCATCCTGTGTCCCGTGCAAAAAAGGAGACATATGTCAACTGTAGAGGAATAAGTCTACTTTCAATCGCATATACAGTGCTTTCCAGCGTACTATGCGAACGACTGAAGGCAGTGGTCAATGACATTATAAGATCCTACCAATGCGGGTTCGGGCCAGGTAAATCCACCATTGACCAGAATTTCACTCTGCGCCAAAATACTCGACATCGCCGACGACATCGACATAATGGGTTGAACATTGCGAGCGATGGTATCAAAGCGCAAGACGGACCAAGTGTGGAACTTGAGATCTACAGCTTCGAGGTAGTCAAAGATTTTATATACCTTGGTACCGCCATAAATATAACTAATGACTTCTGTTTTGAAATTCGGAGAAGGATAGCGTTGGACAGCAGTTTAGAAACAATACCATCTCTCAAAACCCACACTCTACAACACGCTGATACAATTAGTGCTGTTAAAAGGATCGGAAGCATGGGTACTTGCGCAAACAGATGAGGCAGCTCTTGGAGTGTTTGAGTGAGAAATTCTCCGAAAGATTTATGGATCGATCTGCGTTGACAGTGAATATCGCCGTCGAATGAATCATGAGTTGTTACAGTTAAACACATCAACAATGACTCCTTGCTATTTAGAATTAATGAACCGCTGGCAAAGACTATTTGATCACATAGTAACCTTCGGAGATCTGGTAGAAACTACACTCAGAAATTTATTTTCGAACCGCTTTTCGCGACTTTTCACTGTTAAGGGTACCGCGTGTTTTAATACAGTGCTCACTACACCTAGGTGTTCAATACATATATACAGACACGGCTATACTTTGATTTAAGTGCGAATTTTCCCTCCCATAAATTGTAAAAATTTAAATGAGAACGTAGGCTAAGCTACCCAACAGTCAATTATGATGGATGGATTATATGATTCTCCTTCCGTTTAGCATCTCAAAAATCTGCAATGCAACAAGAGATTATCAGAATGTGCTAACTATTTATAAATTCCACTCTACTCTACTGTACTAGAAATGTAGCGTACGGAAAATTAAACGGGACCTATAAAAAAGAAGGACCTACATTGAATAATTTCTGTGGGAAATCAATCAATCAATATTAACTATATCAACTAACGAACTATATCGAAAATAGTTTTCAAGAATGTTTTTAACCCATCGAGAACGCGAAATGACAAATTATTAGAAACATTGAAATATTGGGTTAACAAATTTTAAAATACTGGATATGGGGGCTATATCAAAACATGGACCTTTTATTTTAGTGGAAAATTCGGCTAAAACCTGCATTTTTTCCGAATCATGTTTTCCCGGAGTAAAAAATGTCGCCATAAATTATTTTTAATACCCTCCACCATAGTATGGAGGGTATATTAATTTTGTTTTTCCGTTTGTAACTCGTGGAAATAATCATTTCCGACCCTATAAAGTATATATATTCTTGATCAGCGTAAAACTCTATGACGATATAGCAATGTCCGTCTGCTGTAATCACTCTAGCGTCTAAACGAATGGAGATAGGTCGCCAAAATTTTGCATAGAGTCGTATTTTGTCTGCGGGCAGGTCAAGTTCGAAGCTGGGCTTTATCGGTCCATGTTTAGGCATAGCTCCCATATAAGGGTTCTTGAGCGCGTTTTTCAACTGAATTCGCTGAAATTTGGTATATTGAGTTCTTATTGGGTAGCAAATCTCACCACTGAATATTATAAATGGGGGTCCATATTTTCGGATAGCCCCCATATAAGGGTACCCCCAATTTTGCGGTATTTTGGGGGGTTTGGCCGCATTTTTCGACCGAATTCGCTGAAATTCGGTACTTTCAGTTCTCATTGGGTAGCAAATCTCGGTACTAAAAAATATAAATATAGGTACATTTTTTCGGGTAGCCCCCATATAAGGGTACCCCCCCAATTTTCGGTATTTTAGGGTTCTTGAGCGCGGTTTTCAACCGAATTCGCTGACATTTGGTACATTGGGTTCTTATTGGGTACCAAGAAAACTCAAACATGACGACAATGAAATATATACTCTACCATGCGTTATCAATATCAGTCCACTTTTTGGATCTTACAGATTTTAGGAAATATCCCCATTAAAAATTGCTGACGTTTGTATTTGGTGTACATAAAGGTTTGCATAAATCGGTTTGTAGAATTATCGGTATATACCCACTTTTTGTTATGTTCTCTATATTTTCATTGTATGTATCTGTCAGTATAACTATGGTGGAGGGTATCCAAAGTTCGGCCCGGCCGAACTTAACTCTTTTTCACTTGTTTATTTTACCCAAAAAAAGTTTGCTGCATTTGACCCATTAAATATTGACCTTCAATAACATGACAGCCATTCAAATCGCCTTTCTCATGAAAATTTGTGATTTTCGGCTGATAACTATGGCGTCTAGAACGGCTAAAACCCCGACAAAAATAAAGATTTCTGTCAATGTCATATCCAAAGTTAATCATCCGATCATCATTGAAAATAAAAGACGTCATACGTGAAAATTTTACATAAGGTTACGGTTACCTTATGTAAAATTTTGTAGTCATCAGCGCTATATTTCCGCCCTTTTAATATGGTAATACAAAAAATATCAGAATATATAGTCACCTGTAATTACTTATTACTCCTACATCCAAGTAAATACAACAATATAATATGTATCAATTTAAAGGTCAACTACTCCTCTTGACGATTCGTCCATAACTGTTGCGTGAATCTCTAATGCGAAACACCGCCTTGATGTTATTTTTTGGTTCTGCTGCGATACGGGACAGTGCTTCGTTAACATTTTTCGATTTCCGTCTTACACCCAAGATTTTTTAAGCTTTTATGTAAGCCGCTGTATTCTCAGTCATCTTTAGCATTGTAGATTACATAATTATTCCCTGCGGTAACAAATGATAGGCCTCCTTACAAGACGTTTATAAATACGTTTACACAACTATGTTGTCAGGGTATTATAGCTTTGTGCAGCCCCAAAAGTTTGTAACGCCGCGAAATATTGGTCCTAGACCCACCGATCGTCATATCTCGACTAGCTGAGTCGATCTACATATGTGTGTCTGTCCGTCCGTCTGTCCATTATAATTTGTAAACACGATACAGGCCACAGTCAGGGTCAAATGGACCCTGGCTTTTGTGTGAAAAATTACAAAATTTGTATTCTATGGCGTATATATTTACCCCTGAAGAACATAGACCCGAGAAGTTTATATTATATCCAAGAGAAGTGGTTGACCTTCAAATTAATATCAATTATATTGTTGTATGTGCTCGGATGTGGGAGTTACACCTAAATATTTACAGGTATCTCCGTATTCGTATATTATTTAGTAACCCATCATCACTCTAGAGAGCGGAACTATAGCGCTGATCGCTTTGAAATGTTCCATGAGGTTCTAGTTATGGTCAAGGACAACGCTTATAATTTTCGGTGATTATCAGATAATAATTTTGAAATGAAGTGGACCGAAAACTTAATTTTTTGTGTTATTTTCGAGTGAAGGGTATCTGGACAGTAGCTGTACTGAATATTGGTAATATTCGGAAAATATGTCAGTGTGAGGAAGAGGTGCTGTTTACCTCTAATCGGGCAAGAGGGTGCAAATATCACGAAATATTGCCCAGACTCGGAATATACATCCGCAGAAAATTTGAGTTCCGTGGTAGTTGTGTAGGGTGTCGTATGATCGGCCCCGTCCGACTATACTGCTCCGCTCACTGGTTTTTATCTGGAAAGCTGGATCTCGAAAGCTGCTTCCTTGAACTCCCTCAAAAATTATGTATATTTTATGTTGTCCTTTTAATCTCGTTCGTCTGCAGTGGCGCATTATGTCTAGAAAGAACTTCGATTTTGTATATTCTAAATCTCACGTTCAAATAATACATCTGTAATATCGGTAATTTTCCTAAATAATTAATTGTTATTAATTTTCTATATAACTCATTTGTGACTTAATACGAAAAACTTAACTCTAGTTGACAGATATCTCTGCATGTGTGCCGGTATGTATTAGCACGTTTTATTGTAATTTAATACATTTTATTCATTTTGAGATAATATTTCCCTGTATTGTCATCTCACCGTCAACACCATCATCATCACCGTCGTTATTTTCCACACAAAGCTGTCTGATTTAACATTTTCTATCTGTTTAACGACTGTCAAATGTCGATATGTCCGACAGTAAATTGTACGATGATTTATAGATACGAATCTGATGTTGATTGCTGATAATGATGATAAAAATTGTCAAATTAACATATTCACCCGGGAGATGGAGAGAAAGACAGACATTTAATATGTGTTGTGATGACCACAGGGGTAGAATTATAGACACTGAGTAGTTAACCCTTAGGTTACACACAGACAGAATAATATTTATATATACACCGTATGTGCAAATTAAGTTGAAGAATAAGGAAGCAATGAAATTATCTGGAGGGTTATCGGAATGGATAAGGAATATTTTTTCGAAAATATTAATTGGATTTTTGTAGCTGCTTCTTTGGGGTTAAAGTTTAGAATGCATGAATAATTTTCTAATAAATGTATCGATATATTTGAGTGCACGTGTGTGTTTGTGTGTGTTCGTATAATTGTATTGTTTGTTAAGTGATATCTAATCTCTTGCATTTGCACACACACAGTTAGTTATCTGTTTTTGGTCATGTTGTATTAGCGTGACTGTGTGATGCTAATCTATGAATAAGTAATATTTTTGCTTTTATATTCATTATAGGAAGTAATAGAGGGAAATTGCTTGGGAAAAATGCAAAATAGATAAATCGAAAACAATGGAGGGCTACAATTGATATAGCGAGCTGTAAAGCGTTGCAGTGTGTTGTATAATTTTATAAACATTATTTTATAAATTATTGAGATAACAGTAAAAATGAATTTTCGATCACTATTCTTAGGCGCTCCAAAAAGGAGTAATTTTATACCCTCAGGCTATTGTGGGTATATACACTTTGCTACGACAAAAATATGCCTCATTGAAAAACATTGCGTCTTTGAACCAAAACCATTTTATATAATTTAAAGTCGATTTCCAAATTTCTATATATCTGTCTGATAGGTGCGCACAATAACGTTCGAAGGAAGTAACCTATTTCATCCAAACTTTGCACATCAGCATCAGTCCGTATCAGTCCTATTTATTGTTACATGTAAATGTTGTCAAAACTTGATTGAGAAAAAATGCTAGATTTTGTTAACAAAATGCAAACAATTTTAGAAAAGTGCCAGAAAGAAATGTTAAACCAGTAAGGAAAGAAGTAAAGTCGGACTGGGCCGACTATATGATACCCTTCACCACTTTGGGATATACTACATATGTATCTTTTCGAAGGAACATTCACATGAAATTGAACGTACTTAAAAATGCGATCTTTATCTATAAGTACACATCCTGCAATCTATTTTGTAATTGACTTGCAATTCACTGTTTAAAATGTAATATCAATCAAGCACCCATCGATTATTTGGTTTACAATCAACATGAATAGGTCCAAAATATATATGGAAGCTATGCTATATGTAAATCTGAACCGATTTCAAGGAAACTTGCAGAGATTAATTTATACCAATTTCAGTACGTTTTGCCAATCGGCCTAGCTATGGGTCTTTAGGAGGTGTATGTAAATCTGAACCAGTTTCAAGAAAACTTGACACACACAAGGTTATAGTGATTTCAGTACATTGTACAAACTTGTGTGCGGGTCGGCCAATCTTTTAGTGCACAATTTACATTAAATCGGACGAAAATATATTTTGTAGCTATATCTAAATCTGACCCGATTTTCACGAAACTTAGCACACATCATTCTGGATCCAATTCAGTGCCCTATGCCAAATTTCGTGCAAATCGAAAGATATATAGGGACTTTGGAGACCCATTTACCTTAAATCGGACGAAAATATTATACGGGAGCTATATCTAAATCTGGACCGATTTTCGCGAAACTCAGCACACATTATTCTAGACTTCATTCAGTACTCTGTGCCAAATTTCATGCAAATCGAAAGATATATAGGGACTTTGGTGCACCATTTACTTTAAATCGAACGAAACTATATATGGGAGCTATATCTAAATCTTAACCGATTTTCTCGAAACTTGACACACATCATTCTGCTCCTAATTCAATACTCTATGCCAAATTTCATGCAAATCGAAAGATATATAGGGACTTTGGTGCACCATTTACTTTAAATCGAACGAAACTATATATGGGAGCTATATCTAAATCTTAACCGATTTTCTCGAAACTTGGCACACATCATTCTGGTCCTAATTCAGTACTCTATGCCAAATTTCATGCAAATCGAACGATATATAGGGACTTTCGTGCACCATTTACCTTAAATCGGACGAAACTATATATGGGAGCTATATCTAAATCTGAACCGATTTTCCCGAAGCTTGGCACACATCATTCTGGACCTAGTTCAGTACTCTGTGCCAAATTTCATGCAAATCGAAAGATATATAGGGTCTTTGGTTCCCCATTTACCTTAAATCGGACGAAAAAATATATGGGAGCTATATCTAAATCTGAACCGATTTTTCCCAATTTCAATAGGGTTCGTGTACAGGTATTATGTCTTTGTGCATATGTTTGTAACAGGCAAAAAGAATCGATATAGACCCATGGTTCCTTTTGAGAATATTCATAGAATCACTTTCTGAGTCGATTTATGCATGTCCGTCCGTCCGTCTATCCGTCTGTTGATGTTAAATTTTAAACAAAGTACAGGTCGCATTTATAATCCGAATCGGATGAAATTTGACACAGCTCATTCATTTGGCCCAAGGACGAACCCTATTGAATTTGGGAAAAAACGGTTCAGATTTAGATATAGCTCCCATATATAGATTCGCCCGATTTTAGGTAAATGGTGCACCAAACACCCTAAAAATTATTTGATTTGCACACATTTTGTCATAACGTACTAAATTAGGTCTAGAATAATGTGAGCAAAGTTTCGTGAAAATCTGTTCAGATTTAGATATAGCTTTCATATATATATAGTTTCGCCCAATTTTAGGTAAATGGTGCACCAAAGTTCCTGAAAATCATTCGATTTGCACGAATTTTGGCATAACATACTGATTTAAGTCTAGAATGACGTGTGCTTAGTTTCGAGAAGATCGATTCAGATGTAGATATAGCTCCCATACATAGTTTGCCCGATTTTATGTAAGTGGTGCACTAAAGTCCCTATATGTCTTTCGATTTGCACGAAATTTTGCATAGCGTACTGTAGTGTGGCTGTTATAATGTGTGCCAAGTTTCATGAGAATTGGTTCAGATTTAGATATAGCTCCCACATATAGTTTCGTCCGATTTTAGGTAAATGGTGATCCATAGCTAGGCCTATTGACAAAACGTACTGAAGTTAACATAAATTAATCTCTGACAAGTTTCCTCGAATTCGATTCAGATATAGATATAGAAAAGCTTCTTTACATAATTTCGACCTATTCATGTTAATTGTACACCAAGTGCAATTAGCATGAATAGGTCGTGTGGCATACCAAATAGCGTGTGTCAAGTTTGCTTTAAATCGAAAATTTAGCATAGGTTGCAGAATGACATGTGTAGGGATTGATGTTATTCGGTTTGCATATGCATAAAGATCACATATTTAAGTTCGATCACTTTCACGCCAATGTTCCTTCGTAAAGGCGAAGTCTGTTAGGATACATATGAGGAATGTACCCAAAGTGGTGAAGGGTATCATATAGTTGGCCCAGTCCGACCTTACTACTTTCCTTACTGTTTTTTTTTTGTTGAAATCGATTCAAAGTTGGATATAGCTCTCTCTAGAAGTATTCTCTGAATAGTAAAACACCAGAGAGCTCATTTATAGCTGTAATATCTTCGAAGAGGTCTTCAATTGGTAAAATACACTCTGAGAATTCTTATGTACATAACAGAGAGATCGGAGGGGTCTTCTATACTGAGATTTCTTCAGTAATTTGATATTGAGATGTTGTGAAAAGTGGTCTCTGAATAAAAAACATATGAGAGCGCTCTTCTATAACATAAGACCCTCGAAAAGGTCTTCTATGGATATAATACATTTTGAAAGATATATATAAGATATAGAAGATCATCTGAAGGGTTGTTCGTGTATGGAAAACTCTTTGGCAGCTCTTCTATAAATTGATAGTCCTCTGTGATGACTTCTATGAAGGTCCGCTGTGGGACTTTTCATAAGTATGGGAGCATAACCCACCATCGAGGGATTTCTATATTTAAAATGTTCACTGAGAGGTCTTCTATATAAGGATGGCCCCTGGGAGTTCTTACTTAACGCGTTCTTCCTTATTGTTCCCTTTACCTATAATTAGTTATTGTAAGACATTTAAGCGTATGTATCGATTGAAAACCTTTTTAAAAATATTTTTTCGTTTTGTCTTCCTATTATTTAGTATACATGGTCCAAACAAAAATCTGAGTGAACAATGAAATTTAAATAGGGCATTTCCATTAAAATGGAAATAAAACTACCCAAACAATCTGAGAATTCTATTCGTATGGTAATTGCCTTGTCAGCTAAAAAAAGAAACAAAAAACTATACAATGAATTTTTTCCCCATTCACTTGAACCGAAAACCACATACATACATACATACAAAGAAAATGAATTTTCACAATTTGTGTTCTTGTCATTGTTGTGATCTCTTATTGTGAACGAGATCTGTTACAATTTTGCAAGTTCAAGGTTAGTTTATTGCCTCGCTCTGTGAGTAATTGTTTGTTGTTACTGCCACTAGAAGGGTTGCCAATAAAGCAATGTGTAATCCGGTAAGAAAATACCAAATCGGTAAGAAAATACGTTTTTAGGCGTGCTGAATGGAGCCTCTATAGGCGAGCTGAAGGGAGCCACTATAGGCGTGCTGGGGAGCCTCTATAGGCGAGCTGAAGGGAGCCTCTATAGGCGAGCTGAAGGGAGCCTCTATAGGCGAGCTGAAGGGAGCCTCTATAGGCGAGCTGAAGGGAGCCTCTATAGGCGAGCTGAAGGGAGCCTCTATAGGCGAGCTGAAGGGAGTCTCTATAGGCGAGCTGAAGGGAGCCTCTATAGGCGAGCTGAAGGGAGCCTCTATAGGCGAGCTGAAGGGAGCCTCTATAGGCGAGCTGAAGGGAGCCTCTATAGGCGAGCTAAAGGGAGCTTCTATAGGCGAGCTGAAGGGAGCCTCTATAGGCGAGCTGAAGGGAGCCTCTTTAGGCGAGCTGAAGGGAGCCTCTATAGGCGAGCTGAAGGGAGCCTCTATAGGCGAGCTGAAGGGAGCCTCTATAGGCGAGCTGAAGGGAGCCTCTATAGGCGAGCTGAAGGGAGCCTCTATAGGCGAGCTGAAGGGAGCCTCTATAGGCGAGCTGAGGAGAGCCTCTATAGGCGAGCTGAAGGGAGCCTCTATAGGCGAGCTGAAGGTAGCCTCTATAGGCGAGCTGAAGGTAGCCTCTATAGGCGAGTTGAATAAATCCCTGATTTAAAAAAATTCACACCTTGTGTGGATCCTTAAAAAATATTTATTAAAAATACGCGCTTTTGTGGATCCTTAAAAACATTTTTAAAACATCCACGCTTTCTGTAGACCCTTAAAAATATTTTTTAAGAAATCCACGCCTTTTGTGGATCCTTAAAAAATATTTTTTTTAACCAGGCTTGGTGCGGATCTATAAAGAAATATTTTTTTAAAAACCCACCACTTGTGTGGATGGTTAAAAATATTTTTTTAAACCAGGGACCGGAGCAGTATAGTCGGACGGGGCCGACCATATGATACCCTATACAACTTCCGCGAAAAAATAACTTTCTGTGGATTTATATTCTGAGCTTGGGCAATATTTCGCGATATTTGAACCATCTGGACCAACTAGAGACCGACAATTATTACTAATGTTCAGTACAGCCCTTCTAATTACTTGTCCAGATTCCTATCCCTTGTGTTGTGATCCTGTTATTCCCTTTGGAGCCTATAGATCGACTCGAAAAAAACACAAAAAATTAAGTTTTCCGTCCACTTCATCTCAATATAATTATCTGATCGTTATCCTTGACCATAACTGGAACTTGATGGAACATTTTAAAGCGATCAGCGCTATATTTCCGCCCTCTAGTGTGGTAAAGGGTTACTAAATAATATCTGAATACATAAGCACCTGTAAATGTTTAAGTGTAACTCCCACAATTTATCAATTTAAAGGCCAACCACTGTCCTTGGATATACCAACAACATTTCAGGTCTATGTCCTTCAGGTGTGAATCTATATGCTATAGAACACAAATTTTGTAATTTTTCACACAAAAGTCAGGGACCATTTGACCCGCTTAATATTGACCGATCTTTATCAAAACAGGCATGCTTATTCTTTGGCCCGATCCCCTTCTCTATGTAAAAAATCGCGATGTTTGGGTTATAATTGCGGCCTCTACAGCGACCAGAAAAAACGATAAAAAATAAGTATTTGGTCCATTTCATCCCCTAAATATTAAACGATCTTTACCCAAAACAATAGGGGTCTTCATTGGCCAGAACCGGTCCTACATGAAAAATTTCGTGAATATTGGTCCATAACTGTGGCCTGTATCGTGCTTACAAAATATAATGGACAGACGGACGGACGGATGGACACACATGTCTAGTTCAACTCAGCTAGTCGAGATATGACGATCGGTATACTTAAAGGTGGGTCTAGGACAAATATTTCGCGCCGTTACAAACTCTTGGGGCTGCACAAAGCTATAATACCCTGACAACATTGTTGTGTAGTGTATAAAAATTGTTCAAAGCCTTATTACGTGGCAACCCTATTTGCCACTCTAGCCATTGATTTCAGTTTCTTTTCTTTTTTTATGATTTTTTCGGTCATGTGTCCGAACCGCAAAACAAAGAGCCCAGTAAAAAAAGTAGAACGTCACATTTCAATAACAATACTAAACGTAAATGACAATGAATGGACGAACGGACGGACAGACGAAACAATTGGACAGACATACCGATCATCACTATAAAGAAAAGAATCCGGTCAGTAAGGAGACGGAAAAGAACAACGGCGTAAAAAATGTTAATATGCCAATTAAATGAATTTGACTTTTTTATTTGCATTTTTATTGCTGCTGTTGCTGTTTTTTTTTTTAGATTTGGTATGTATGTACGAGTATGTATGTACCTCCGTTTATCCTACACTCGTTTTCAGCAATTTATTTTGTTCAATAGTATTCTACGAATAACAATTTTAAATGCCGGCAAACAATTACTGCTCTGATCATGCCTCTCTCGGGTTCTCCCTTAGTGCACATTAAAACCAATCGATTTTATTGCTTTGATACGGTTTTTGACTTTTGATTGTTGTTGTTGGCTTCCTTAATTTTCATTTTTACCCACTGACCGGTTCGTGAAGCTTCGTACTATTTTCAGTGCATAGATTTTTTTCGTTTTGTTTTGGAATTGTTAATCAGCTGGCTGCAAAAAGTAAATATGTTCACATACATGCAGATATATCTACATGTGCGGATGTATCTATACTTGTTGATTCGACTTCTTTAAATATTATTCCGGATTTTTAATTCTATCTTTGAAGAAAAGACTAAATCGGATGAGTTTCACTGTGCCTCCTAATGAAGATGGTCCACAGGTCGGATTTTGGCAGATATGAATGTCCATCCTATGTGTAACATAAACGCGGAGGCCTTCCCGAAAAAGAGCTGAAGTAGATATTCTTTATAGAAGAGTTGAATGGGCTCTTTGGAGGAGTTCATATAATTCTGATAATATAAGTTATCATATTCCTATAGTGCCTTCAATAAGTCGAGGGCTTCCACTAGGCCACATATTCACATATTAAAATCTACTTCGAATCCGATACTGCGAGAAAATCACAACTCACCCACCCACACACATGCACACACACAATACTGTGTCATATCTTTCAATTTGACAGAACGCGATAACGTGATTAGCTGATTGCACCAGCCAAACGACTTGTTGATGACAATTTCTTGCGTTTTTGCACTGTTTGTCACGCGGCCAATCTGCATGTCTCTTCTCACAACAACAGCAACTACGACAAAAGTATTCCGTAATAAAACGTTTAAACGACAATGACAGCTGTATGTCAAACGGCTCTGCATTGAACTTGAATTAGACACAAAATGATTTTAAGTGTCATAGTGGTTTATTAGATTTTTGTTGCCGCAGTGTAATTTCTCTTTGAATTGAAGGATAAGAGCTGCTGCAGAACACTCGAATCGGTAATTGTGTCAACTAAATGACGGCATATTCGAATTAGTGTGGGAGGAATATAAAAGTGCAGTTTTTTTGGTTTTATGGGGGTTTTGCATTGACATGTGCAAAACACGTGTCGTGATTATATTGTAGACTAAGGAGTACAGAACATACAGAATATGATTATTGGTATGTATTCTTTAAAAATTAGGCCTTAAGGTTTTATATTGAATAATAAGAAGAAGCTAAAACGTCGTTAAGCTTGTCGGGACCAAACTTTTATATCCTCCACAATGAGGTTGATATTCAATATACCTAAAATCGATATGAGTGCTGTCATGGTAAAAAGTTGACAAGAGAAACTGCGGGCAATCAGATTTATCACGACGTAAATAACGCGAAAGTTGAATTGAAAAACGTGCCCAAAAATCCCCCAAATAATGAAACTTGGAAGCTACCCAAAATATCAATTTTGGTGTTTCCGATATATGGGGGGCTAAACATTAACAGATATGTCCTATTTTCAATGCAAAAATTCTAGGAATAGTAAGAATGTATGTGTAAGATTCGGAAACTCTATAAGGATGTATGGGGGCTACCCCCAAAATGTACGAATATGGAGATTACTTACTTAGCCGGCTTATGATAGAACGATTGTTCCATAAGCCGAACTTAAACCAGTAAGGAAAGAAGTAAAGTCGGACGGGGCCGACTATATGATACCCTTCACCACTATGGGTATATTAAACAGGACTATAACATAAAATTGGATGAAAAAAATGTGATATTTATCTAAATGTGAATCTACGTAGATCTATCCATAAAGTATGTAAATCGACTTCAAACAAATATAAATAGGTTATCTGTTGGGCTATGTCTGTACTTCTAGAAAACGAAACTACATAATTCTATGCTCAATTTTGTACGTTGTGCAAAATTTGATGTCAAACTGACTAACATGAGGAGTTTGATGCCCAATTTACTTGAAATCGGGCCAAATATTAAGCGATTTCAAACAAACTTGTCACGGGATACGTTATACTAATTTCAGAACGTTTTGTTCCTATTGGTTCCTTGGTGCGTCAAGTACTTAAAATCAATCTATAATAAAAGGGAGCTATATCTAAATGTGGACCGATTTTCACGAAAAAACGCAGACATCAATCTAGGCTCAATTCAGTACGTTATGCCAAATTTCGTGCAAATCGAAAGATATATAGGGACTTTGGGGTACCATTTACATGAATTCGGACGAAACTATATATGGGAGCTATATCTAAATCTGGACCGATTTCCACGAAACTTTACATACATCATTCTAGACCTAAATGAATAGGATGTACCAAATTTCGTGCAAATCGAAAGATATATAGGGACTTTGGAGCACCATTTACATGAAATCGGACGAAACTATATATGGGAGATATATCTAAATCAGGACCGATTTTCATGAAACTTGGCAGACATCATTCTAGACTCAATTCAATACGTTATGCGAATTTCGTACAAATCAAAAGATATATAGGGACTTTGGGGCACCATTTACATGAAATCGGACGAACCTTTATATGAGAGCTATATCTAAATCTGGACCGATTTTCTCGAAACTTGGCAGACATCACTCTAAGCTTAATTCAGTAAGTTATGCCAAATTTCGTGCAAATCAAAAGATATATAGGGACTTTGGGGCACCATTTACCTGAAATCGGACGAAACTATATATGGGAGCTATATCTAAATCTGGACCGATTTTCACGAAACTTGGCAGACATTATTATAGGCCTAAATAATTAGCCTGTACCAAATTTCGTGCAAATCGAAAGATATATAGGGACCGTTTACATTAAATCGGTTAAATGTATATATATGGGAGCTATATCTAAATCTGAACCGATTTTTCCCAATTTCAATAGGGTTCGTCCTTGGGCCGAATAAGTGACCTATGCCAAATTTCATCATAAATGCGACCTGTACATTGTTTACAATTTAACATGGACAGACAGACAGACGGACGGACATGCATAAACCGACTTAGAAAGTGATTCTATGCATATTCTCAAAAGGAACCATGGGTCTATCTCGATTATTTTTGCCTGTTACAAACATATGCACAAAGACATAATACCCTGTACCACAGTGTGGTGAAGGGTATAAAAAGATTTCCAGGCGCGTCGATCTTGTGCAAATCTCATCCAATTTTAAAGACCATTTTCGGAGATGTTGTCTTCTACTTAATCTTTCCGTCGGATTCGTGGCCTTCCTCTTTTGTGTGAACCATTACTTGGCTCGCTTTTATATGCCTTTTGAGCTGGGGCATCTTCATCCATTCTCACAAGATGGCCTAGCCAACGTATTCGCTGCAGCTCGATCGGTATGACTATGTCGATGTCCGAGAATATATTGCATATCCCATGGTTCATTCGACAACGATATTCACCATGGACGCAGATTGGCCCATAGATCTTCCGGAGAATGTTTTTCTCAAACACTCCAAGGGCTGCCTCATCTGCTTGCGGAAGTACCCATGCATCAGATTCATATAACAGCACGGGTAGTATCAGCGTCTTGTAGAGTGTGAGTTTGGTCTGGCGAGAGGTGGCCTTGCTTTTGAGTTGCTTACTCATACCATAGTAGCATCTGTTGGCCAACACTATTCTGCTCCGGATTTCAAAGCTGATGTTATTAGTTTTGTTTATGGCGGTACCGAAGTATATAATATCGTTCACTACCTCGTATTCAAGTTCCACAGTTGGTCCGAGTCTACTGGACGTCTTGCGCGTTGATACCATCAGCTCGGTCTTTTCGCCATGTTCTGCCAGTCCTACTGAATCCTCGTTCAGCATTCAAGTGCTCCGAGAGGTCCTTTCCTACTTTAACTGCTGACATTGTACAAGTTAAAGTTATCCTGCTTAGCCGAATTATTTTGCAGGAATGCCAAACGCTGACTTGACTTTAAACACCTCTGAATGGATAGGGCTGTCGAATGCGGCTTTATAGTCGACGATTAGGTGGAATGTGTCGATGTTTTTCGTGGGGGTTTTTCCAGTGTCTGGCGCAGAGTGCAAATCTGGTCAATGGTGGATTTGCCAGGCCTGAAGCCTCATTGGTATGTTCCTATAATGGCATTGACCATCGGCTTCAGTCGTTCACTCAGCACGCTGGATAGCACTTTATATGCGATGGGAAGAAGACTTATTCCAATGTAGTTGGCACATATAGTCCTGTCTCTTTTTTGTGCACGGGACACAGTATGCTGAGGTTCCAATCATTGGACATGTATTCCTCTAAACAAATTGTACAAATGAGGTGGTACATGCTCCTAGCCAACTTCTGACCACCGTCCTTGAATAGTTCGGCTGGTAGCCCATCGGTACTTGCTGCTTTATTATTCTTCAGGCAATTGATTACTATTCTGACTTCATCTTGGCTAGGTGGTATACACTCTATACCGTCATCTATTATTGGTTTTGGGGTATCCTCTTCACCGCTACTATTTGATACCAGAAGTTTTTCGAAATGCTCCTTCCAGATCCTCAGCACGATGTCTGTATCTGTCACCATGTTTCCTTCTTCATCTCTACAGGTGGATGTGCCTGCACGAAAGCCTTCGGTATGGTATTTTACTCGTTGGTGAAATTTCCGGACTTCATTCAGACACCTGTACATCTCGATTTGAACACGCTCACGTTTTTCTTGTTCTTTCTTCTTTTTTCTGAAAATACGTTTCTCCTCTCTCATTTTCTCCCGATAATTTTCTATCGCATTAGATCGCACCCTTGCTGCTACATTAAGACGGGTGTGAACTTTGGCTGCCACAAGGTAATGGTCTGAATTGATATTCACTTCTCGTATCGATCGAACGTCTAAAACACTGGACATCATTAATTTGATCTCCCGTTGCGTGATCAGGGGAAATCCAGGTGGGCTAGTGAATATCGAGATGCTTAAATCTGTTGCTGCTAACTACCATGTTTTTGCTACCGCGAAGTCAGTAATTCCCTTCCGATTTTTGCATTAAAGTCTCCTAGCAGTATTTTAATGTCATGACCAGGTCAGCGGTCATATGCAGTTTCTAGGCGCTCGCAAAAAATCTTTGGTCTGTTCATGTAGAAATACTTCGCTTTTATACGGATTATAGCAATTCGCTCATCCACTGGAGTGAATCTGGAGACGAGATCTTTTACTCTCCTATTAACCAAAAATCCGCAGCCAAATGCACGTCTCGTTTCATGGCAGCTATAATACAGGGTGTAATCATCTGATCTACTTATGCCAGTCACTTTCCATCGCATTTTCTGTAAGGCAATAATATCGCCTTTGTACTTCTTGAGTACATCCGCCAAGGCGAAAACTGCGCCTGTTCTGTGCAATGTGTGCACATTTGAGATGAGAGAGGGGCCAAGATAAGCCTGGACTTTGCCATGTTAAAGCCAATCAGAGCCGTTGCTTGGTATCTCTCATTCCCCACGTCAACCAACGATTTGCGACTACACTTAAAATTGAAGAGTATTTTAATATGAAGTCGATCTTACAAAATGGATCGTTATTGAAAATTTTCTGCGATTACATTTCTTGCGCCCTGCTAGAATATAGAATGTCAAATTTAATTGACATTAAAAATGCTAGTACTTATAAGTTCATAAGAAAATACTTTAAGTTAAAACCAGATATCCCTGGTGCGATCAAAATATTTCCCATTTTTATCATCAATCAAAGATAACATCTTCACACAAAACGTATTAGTAATTAGGTACGTACTTTAGATTTTTCACGTTTGAAGAAAAACATACTCCCCCAAAATATACAAAGATATTAAACCAGTAAATTCTAGGAATTATAATCTAAATCATAAAAATACACAACCAAAACCAAAAAAGAAAAAAAATGTGCGTCACTAACATTGGGGGAACACAATTTCAACGCCATAACGACTACCAAATTAAGACATTCTGATAATGGTCCGACACTTTAATTCGAATACTTTTTGCGATAGCAGTAGAAATTTCGTATTTTTGCTATTTCATTAACAAAATTCGTTTTGTTTAGTTATGTAGAAGAGAATAGAATGGGCAAAGAGAATAATATTTTGTAAAACTATTAAAGAGAGTGGATCGTATACAAGTTGGTAATGTAACGAAGAGATTTGGAACTAAATTTTAGATTGTAAAATTTAGATGGTCACGACTAATGTGTAGGAAGTCAGTCGTTGCATTTTGTTTCCTTAGACGAACTTTTTTTTTGGCGACAATACCCTGTTGGAAAATTCCAGTATACAATTATAATAGAGAAACTAAAATTTGTCAAAACTACAAATATTTAAATTACAGGACTTTTAATCATATTCCAAATCGACAAATATTTGCCTTATGTTAGTTTAGTAAATCCTTGCTTTTTATTCCAGTAATGTAAATGATTGGTCTGTTGTAGCCTGTCCTAAGTAATGGCCATCTATCGTTGGCTAGAGATAACGCTCCCTTAAATATTTGTACAGTGGTTGAGGTCATTGCTTATGTAGTTTTGCTATTTTCCTCTGTCGTTCCAATTTTATGTTTTGATTTTCATGCCGAGGTTGTTTTTTCGGATGCATTTCATCTGCCTGAAGAGCTCTTTACACAAACCCACTTTAAAAGTCATTCAATATAAGTCCATATATTGGCAATTGTTTCCTGCTACTCATATTGGGGTTTCATAGAACTTTGCCTTGTATTAATTTCTTTATCGTAGTCTTTTTATTCCAAAGAAGATAATTAGACTGATGTAGCCTGTCCTAAGTGGTGGGCTGTCATCTGTCGTTGGATAGAAATAACTCTCTTCAATATTTTACCATGGTTGGGGTCATTGCTTATTTAGTTTTACTATTTTCATCTGAGTGGCACTATTTCCTGCCATTCCTATTTTGTGTTTTCCTAATGTTTAGATGCCGAGGGTGGTTTTATACAATGTCAGAGGGTTTCGGGTGCATTTCATCTGGAGAGTGTGTAAGGCTCTTTTACTAATATTCGAGAACTACTTCGAAATAAATTTTTCTTCCTCCGCCGCAGTTTTTCAAGGGCTTCTAATTTGCTATTCCGGGTTGTCGTCCAAGATAGATTAATGTTTTGAAATTTTTTCTCTGTTACTCCTCTTGAGAGAATAGGACTTCCACAAAGCTTTGTATTGTGTTAGTTTCGCTAATCCAGCTAAATGGAAGATTGGGCCAGTTCTAGATCCATCTATCGTTGCATAGAAATAACACCTCCTGGGATATGTTTGCAGTGGTAGATGTACTAGATTTTTAGTGTTGCCATTTCCCTGTGGGTGGCGCTATATCTTGCCATTCATGTTTTGTGTTATTTCCTTGTATCGATACTGAGGTTGGGTTTTTATTTTTATCCCAGTGGGCTTTGGTTACATCCCATCTGTAGAAGGGGTGTAATCCTCTTTTAACAAATATTCGAAAATCATTTAAAATTGTTCTTCCTCCACCGGAATTTTAAAGGACTTGTAAATTCGTATTCCGGGTTGTCGAGTAATATAGGTTCATATTTTGACATATTTTGCATGTTATTCCTGCGAAGAGCATAGGGCTTACACAAATTGTTGCCTTGTGTTTTTTTCCATAACTCTTTTGTCCACCTAAGTAGAAGATTGGTCTGCTGTAGCCTGTTCTATGTGGTGGTGATGCCATCTATCGGTGCCTAGTTATAGCGCCTCCTTGAAATTTAATTAAGTGATTGGCGTTCTAGCTTATTAACTTTGAGTTATGATTTTGTACCGATGTTGATAAAGAGATTGTTTATTTTATTTTTAGAATGTCAGTGGGCTTGGACGTATTTCATATAGAGAGGGGTGAAAGAGTCTATTACAAATATTCGAAAAATCATTTTAACACATTTTTCTTCCTTCCCCATCATTTTAAGGGCTTGTAAATTGGTATTCTGGGTTGTCGTTCAATATAGGTCCATGTTTTGACATTTTTTTCCTTTTACTCCTTGTGGGAAAACCACATTGAACGCATTTTTTTCCTCCGCCACGATGTTTTAAGGGTCTGTAAATTAATATTCCGGTTTGTCGTTCAATATAGATTTAAGTTTTGACACTTTTCCTGTGAATCCATTTGGGAAAGTAGAGCTCCAACAAAGCGTTGCGTTGTGTTAGTTTCGTTGATATTTCTTTATTCCATCGGAATATTTTTATTGTTTTGATGTAACCTGTCTTTGCTATAGGGGACTGTCATCTATCGTTGCCCAGAAACAACGCTTCGTTGCATATTTACAGTGGTTGGGGACTTTGCTTATTCAGTGTTACTATGTTCCTCTGGGTGGCACTATATCCTACCATTCTTATTTTGTGTTAGCCTCGATGTTGATAACTAGGTTAGAATCACGTTGAAAGCATTTTCTTCCCCTCTTTCTTATTCCAGATAAGCAGATTGTTAATTTGAAGTGTCGTATATGGCTGCCATCTATCGTCGCCTAGTGACAATGTCTCCTTGAATATTTTGCAGTGGTTAATGTCCTCGATTATTTGGTGTGGCCATTTTTCTCTGAGTTGTTCGTGCCCAATATCAGCCCGAAAATCAGTTGTTTATGCAAGAAACACTTCGAAGCAAAGGGCCACCTATTTTTTCGATTTTACGATCGGAGATTTAATTTGTTTGCAGTAACTCTTCGGTAAATATTGAGTGGTGACATTATAAAAAGAATTTCCATGCTTTTGAAGGGTTCAAAGGTCCATATATTTTAATCCACGCCCATTTTATTCCCTGAAAAAAAGTATTCTTTAAAAATACAAGCCTAGTTTATTCGTGGAAAACATGTTATTCAATAATCCGCGACTATTTTAGCAGTTGAACCCAGTAAGGAAAGTAGTAAAGTCGGACTGGGCCGACTATATGATACCCTCCACCACTTTGGGTATATTGTACATATGTATCCTAACAATTGCATGTCTATATTCCCACTTTCTCCAACCTATCCTATATTTAATTTCATTCGAGCAGATTTAGAGCCGCCTGCGTAACATGGGGAAAATTTATGGAAAACGATTTATAGCAAAATTGATAAACCCTATTCGGTACGCCGCGTTGTTAAAAATAAAATCTATATGTGGGAACTAAATCTAAATCTGAACCGATTTTCACGAAAATTATCACACATCTCTCTAGACTCAATTCAGTACGCTATGCCAAATTTCGCGCAAATCGAAGGATATAAAGGGACTTTGGTGCACTATTTACTTGAATCGGACGAAAATATATATGAGAGCTATATGTAAATCTCAACCGATTTTCACGAAATTTAACACACATCGTTCTAGACTTAGTTCAGCACGCTATGCGAAATTTCGTGCAAATCGAAGGATACAAAGGGACTTTGTTGTACTATTTACGAAAATCGGACGAAAATATATATAGGAACTATATCTAAATCTGAACCGATATCCACGAAATTTATCACACATCGTTTTAGACTTAATTCAGTACGCTGTGCCAAATTTCGTGCAAATCGAAGGATATATGGGGACGTTGGTGCATCATTTACATAAAATTGGATGAGCATATATATGGGAGCTATATCGAAATCTCGACCGATTTTCCCGAAACTGACCACTCATCATTCTAGACTCAATTTAGAACGCTAAGCCAAATTTTGTGCAAATCGAAGCATATAAAAGGACTTTGATGCACTATTTACCTAAAATCGGAAGAAAATATATATGGGAGCTATATCTAAATCTGAAGCGATTTTCACAAAATTTAACACACATCGTTCAAGACTTAATTCAGTAGGCCATGCCAAATTTCGTGCAAATCGAAGTATATATAGAGACTTTGGTACACCATTTACCTTAAATCGGACGAAAATATATATGGGAGCTATATCCAAATCTGAACCGATTTTCACGAAACTTAACACACATCATTCTAGACCTAATTCATTACGCTGTGCGAAATTTCGTGCAAATCGAACGATATATAGTACACCATTTACCTTAAATCGGACGAAATATATATGAGAGCTATATCTAAATCTGAACCGATTTCCTCGAAACTTGGCACACATCAGTCTGAACCTTATTCAGTACTCTGTGCCAAAATTCGTTCAAATCGAAAGATATATAGGGACCGTTTACATTAAATCGGACGAAAATATATATGGGAGCTATATCTAAAAATCTGAACAATTTCAATAGGGTTCGTCCTTGGGCCGAATATGTGACCTATGCCAAATTTCATCCAATTTATATTATAAATGCGACCTGTACTTTGTTTACAATTTAACATCGACAGACACACGGACAAATCAGAAAGTGATTCTATGCAAATTCTCAAAAGGAACCATGTGTCTATCTCGTTTCCTTTTGCCTGTTACAAACATATGCACAAAGACATAATACCCTGTACCACAGAGTGGTGAAGGGTATACAAATATTTTTTAAAAATCCAAGCATTCCGGATCTCTAAGAACTCGGTGAAAAATATTTTTACAGAAAAGGGTCTCATTTTCGGTATTTCGATGATTTTAGCCTCGTTTTCCCAAAATGTTCCCATAAAGTTGTCAATATATATTCTAGGTTTTTCGTAGAACACGTTTTATTGTTTCGAGGAATTTATGAGGTTCTTTACAAATACTGAATAACAAATATGATATAACATTACACCCTATTATCGCATCACTATTTTAATAATAACACAGTTGTTTTAACCGAATGATTTGTCAGTTCATATTTCAAGGTATAATAACCCAGTTTGTGGTCATTGTGATGTTGATGATGAACAATAGTATACACGCGCTTGGTTAATCATTTGTTGCTTAGATTCTTGAGATTCTTAATGGCATTTTAATATAATCAGAGAAGGGAATTTGTAAGTTCAATTCCTTAAAATACATGTGATATGTACAAAATATAAAGATATCCCCTAAACCAAAATCAATTAAATACCTTAATTCAGAAACTGCAATTCTTACTCAGATACTCCATATTCTAAAAAAACTACTATTATTTTCTACTCATTATAACTTCCCATCTCTGTAAGTGTAATCATTGAACCTCACTAGTTAGTAATAGTCAGCCACACACTTGTTTCAGCTGTCACATGCTGCTGTTTGTTTCTATGTCTGCCACTCCGTCCTCCCTCTATCCATTCGCCTATCTATCAGCTGTAATGCGGTTACATGAATAACAGATGATAACACAGAAATCTAACAACAACAAAAACTATAAAAAAACTTAAATTAATTGCTGACTACTATTTAATTTGTCATAAAACCCCAGATTTCTTAAGATTCCAAAAAGTAGGGAATGAGGTATTCGAACTTCTGGGTGCATGCATTGCAACTACAACAATAACAACAATGATAGGTGAAAACAAACAAAGAAATAAATAAACAAACAACCAATATTAGACCCCCAAAATGGTCTAATCAGCAACAACAACAAAAACAAAACAAATAGTTTTGTTTGAATGCGAGAAGAGACACCTACTTATCAGTGCATAACAGAGAGCGAGAGGGAATAGTTGGTAGGGAGAATGTGTGGATCAGAAAATAAGAGAAATAAATATATTTGTTGTTATTTTTCAGAGATAAGAAATGTGGGGGCTTGGGGTTATGACAGCGATGGGAGTTGTGAACATTAAAGTATTTTTGGTAAAATGTTGTTGGAAAATGAAGTAAGATCCCTCCCTAATAATTTTGATTGTATTGCACAATATCCTATCGATCTGAACCGACTTCAATCAACCCATTTCATATCAATCGGACAGTTTAAGGAACTTTGGTGTACAATTTATATAAAAGCAGACCATAATATATATGAGAGCAATATCAGTATCAATCAGTACCGATTTAAACCAAAATTTAAACACGCCATTTTGTATGCTGTAGAACAGTTCGCTGTGCAAAATCTCATGCCAAATGTCATATAATAGCCATCCATCTAAAGGTAAAAACGTTGTGCGATCAAATTTCTAAATTATTTTTCTGTCATTTGCATAAAATAACGATTTCTTCGTGAAATTTGGAAAAAACAGTTTTTGAAAATATCGCGGATGTAATTGCATTTTCTGTGGACCATTTAGGTTTCAATAAATGACCTGATACGGATTTTTAACCTTTACGAAACAGAAATAATTTATGTTTAAAATAGTGTTACTATTTATACCCTTCACCACACTGTGGTACAGGCTATTATGTCTTTGTACATATGTTTGTAATAGGAAAGAGGAATCGAGATAGACCCATGGTTCTTTTTGATAATATGAAAATAATCACTTTCTGAGTCGATTTACGCATGCCCGTCTGTCCGTCCATGTATTTTTGTGGACAAAGTACAGGTCGCATTTATGATCCGATTTGAATGAAATTTGACATATGCCACTTATTTGGCCCAAGGAAAAAATCGGTTCAGATTTAGATATAGCTCTCATATATAGTTTCGACCGATTTTAGGTAAATGGTGCACCAAACTCCCAATATTTGTCCGGTTGAGATAAAATTTTGCACAGAGTACTGAATTAGGTCTAAATTGGTAAGTGCCATGTTTTGTTGAAATCGGTTCAGATTTATATATAGCTCCCAAATATAGTTTCGTCAGATTTTATGTAAATGGAGCACCATACTGCCAACATTTGTTCGATTAAGACAAAATTTTGCACAGAGTACTGAATTAGGCCCAGATTGATGTATGTCAAGGTTTGTTGGAATCGTTTCGTCCGATTTTATGTAAATGGTACATCAAACTCCCAATATTTGTCCGATTGAGAATAAATTTTGCACACAGTACTGAAATAGGTCTAGATTGATATACGCCATTTTTTTTTGGAATCAATTCAGATTTAGATATAGCTCCCATAAATAGTTCCGTCCGACTTTTGAACTTTACTTAATGGTTTGAGATTACAGGCGTGGCCATTCTTTGGCAAGTTCCTCTTCTCCTTTAAAATTCCATGGATCATATGGATCGATTAGAAAAATGGACTGAAAATATTACGTATGAGGTCCTTTCATCGTCGAACCACAGTCAGAACTTGCAAAGTTTCGTTACGATCGCACCACACCACAATCTTAATTCCAAATCTCAGGATTCCAACTCTATCGGTTCACCTAAATCCAAATTATATCATATTTAGTAGCATTTAGTACACATACGTACCAAAATCCCTACAGTGATCCTTGCTCCAACTTCCAGCTCTATCGGTTCACCTAAATCCAAATTTGGTACCATTTTGTAAAAATGTTCCTATAGCCCAATACTACACCCCAACAGTGATCCTAATTTTTACCAAATTTTCATTAAGATGAACCATTTTAATCAAAATTTGGTACCATTTAGTACAATATTTCAAAAAATATTTGTTACCCAGCTCTATCAGTTCTCTCAAAATTAAAATTATACCAAATTTAGTACAATTTAGTACCCATAAGTATGCATTTCCCAAACTACATCCATACCCCAATGCTACACTCCAACAGTAACCTTATTTCCAAATTTCAGTGTTCCAGCTCTACTTCGACAACGAATTATAAAGGACAGACGGACGAACACATGTCTAGGTCGACATTGATTAGTGTACATATATATTTCTGAAGAAGGATCGGCTAAGGTGGAAAAGGACGATGAAAACACGAGAATATCGATATCTTGACTAAAGGGGTCCTATCTAAATTCTTACGAGGGACATTTTTGAAGAATATTCTGAGGTCAACAAATCACGACTTGTGGTATTAAGATTACGAACAAGTGAAAAAATGCTTAAAGTTTGGCCGGGCCGAACTTTTAATACCCTCCTCTGTGGGTATACTGACAGTTATGTGTAATGAATGTTCCAACAATACGTGGAACTATATTATAACCAATGAGGCAAAAATGGGCGGGATCTTTGTATAAGAGATATTACAACTAAGTGATCCCATGCCAGCAATCTTTTCCAATTATATCTTGGAAACTATTGATAACCAAAAATACTAAAGTGAAATCATTTTTATGGTAAGTTTTCCTAAAAATTCCAATATTGACTACCTCTGGTAGGACATACCGAAAATCGGGTGTTATCCTTTTAGTGGGGTGATGCCGTAATGTTAATTTTTTCATTTTTGAACGTAACCGTTATGTTTTGTATATGGATCCTTTTCTTTACGCAAATTACATCGAATTGAGTTGGAAACCGTGTTCAAAAACCTCAAAAAATACGTAAATTTTTGTGGTAACGATATAGGGGTGAAGGCAATCTGAAATATTAGGCCAATATTGATAATTATTGGTGGGTGGATTTGGTATATAATTAGAACCAAATATGCCATATTACAGATCAGGATATTTGGAAGGTCCTGTTATATGTGGCCTACCTCAAGAGCGATAATTTTTAGTAGGGAGATTCCGCATCATATGAGAATCAACAAGTGAAAAAGCGTTAAGTTCGGCCGGGCCGAACTTTGCATACCCTCCACCATAAATATACTGACAGGCACTTGAAATGAAAATATAGGGAACATACCAAAAAATGGACATATACCGATATTTCTACAATCCGATTATGTAAACAATAATTTTTAATAGAAAATTATACCCTCAGCATTATGGCTAATTAGTGTGTATACACTTTCACACGGTAAAAATGTGCCTCATCGAAATATTGGTTCTAGACCCCATGTTTCTTGGGACCAAATCCGTTTCCAAACTTAGTTCAAGACCGAATTTGGGGAATATCGGTCCATGCCTTCTGGTACTTCCCACACAGGTGATATGGCTAAGCCACAATGCGGGCTATAGTTCACATATAGTTCATTATCGAACCGTACGTTCTAGTTTTTTTTATCTCGATATCCTTCGCAGGTGAAATGATTACACCAGAGTGGTAGAACCAAACCCAAAACGCGGAAAAATCAGATAATTATATTAATATAAAAAATGAGGTTATATGGGGAATACGCCTAAAAGGGGTTGACCATTAAAAATTTTTGGTAGGGAGATTTGTTTCCATATACGGCTACAAAATACCAAATTTCAGTGATTTCGGTTGAAAAACGCGCTAAATAACCCCAAAATTCCGAAATTTGGGGGTACCTTTATATGGGGGCTACCAGAAAAAATGGACTTATATTTATAATTTTTAGTGGAGATATTTGGTACCCAATAAGAACCCAATAAGAACCCAATATACCAAATTTCAGCGAATTCGGTTGAAAAACGTGCTCAAGAACCCCAAAATACCGAAAATTGGGGGTACCCTTATATGGGGGCTATCAGAAAAAATGGACCTATATTCATAATTTTTAGTGGAGATATTTGGAACACAATAAGAACCCAATGTACCAAATTTCAGCGAATTCGGTTGAAAAACGCGCTCAAGAACCACAAAATACCGAAAATTGGGGGTACCCTTATATGGGGCTACCGGAAAAAATGGACCTATATTCATAATTTTTTGTGGAGTGATTTGGAACCTATTTAGAACTCAAAGTACTAAATTACAGCCAATTCGGTGGAAAAATACGACCAAAACCCCCAAAATACTAAAAAGTAGGAGGTACCGTTATGTGGTGGCTACCAGAAAAAGTGGGCCTATATTTATAATTTTTTGTGGCGACATTTAGTACCCAATAAGAACCCAATGTACCAAATTTCAGCGAATTCGGTTGAAAAACCAAGAACCCCAAAATACCGAAAATTTGGGGGGTACCCTTATATGGGAGCTATGCCTAAACGTGGACCGATTTCTATAGGGTTCGTCCTTGGGCCAATTATGTGACCTGTGCCAAATTTCATCCAAATGCGACCTGTAATTTGTTTACAATTTAACATGGACAGACGGACGGACATGCATAAATCGACTCAGAAAGTGATTCTATGGGTTTATCTCGATTATTTTTGCCTGTTACAAACATATGCACAAAGACATAATACCCTGTACCACAGTGTGGTGGGTATAAGTACCAAATTATAATCATTTCGCTTGAAAAATGTGCCTAAACTCCCCACAATTTCGGCGTTTTGGGTAGTTCAATATTTCTAAGTTTTCATAGGGAGATTTGGTACACAATGAGAACACAAAATGCTAAATTTCCTTCGAACTTGCCATGCCTGCAAATAAAAGTCAATTCTTTGCAAATTTTGAGCACCATATCTCCATTCCTTCAGAAGATAAAGAAGATTACAACAGACGGAGGGACATGGCTAGATCGTCTTATTTTTTGTAACCTGATCAAGATTTTATATACTTTATAGGGTCGGAAATGCATATTTTGATGAGTTAAAAACGGAATGTCAAATTAATATAACCTCCATGCTATGGTGGAGGGTATAAAAAGTTGAATAAGAACTCGAGATAGAGAGAAGATATGTTTTACAAAAATATTTCTCATTCGATTTTATCGAAGACATGTAATCTCGAAAATAACCTGTATTAGCCTCACACACAGGTGTAGAGCCGTCTCTTTATGAACATTAGAGTTACCAGGAAAAAATTCACTGCACTATAACTCAAAATCTTGTTCTATAGTGAATTTGTCCTTATGGATTCTTAATAAACTCGCCAAGGAATTTTTCACCCCTCAGACCATGATTATGTTTGTGTCACAGTGTTTTGGAGGGGAGACTTTTTCCCCAATGAGAATTCAAAATATAGTGAACACTCAAACTGGCATTAAAGTATTGACAAAATCAAGGAATTAGCGGTAAATAAGCTGGTCGGATCGAAAATGTGAACAAATTCGAAAATATGAAATACCCCGACATTGATTAGTTCACATTATCGAGAGTTCACTGTTTTGGATGTTGACATTATCAAAAGTTCACTGTATAAACTTACAGTCAAATGGATTAAAAAATGTGTCCAAAATAACGAATATTGGACGCTACCCTTATGTAGAGGCTATCCGGTATTTACTTTGTTCAATTGATACAAATTACAAATTCCCATCCCTGTATTTTTACAGAAAATACCTTGCACATTACTTCTCTTCGAAAGAACATTACTTGGTGGGGATACAAAGAGAAGAGTACACACAAATAACCAACTGAACTGCATTGGAGCTCTCTCATTCATCAACCGTTTAATGGGGGGGCCAGCATGAAAGAGCGTAACATCTCTTAATGATTAATTGGCTCTTTTCATTACTCTTTCGTTCATTTCGTTTACGAACCAATGCAGAAACATTGTTGTTGTTTTTTTTGTTTTGGGGTATTTGTTCCTGTTCGTGTCTGTTGTGTTATTGGGCGAAAAAAAGCCAAACGACGATCAGTTTACTCACAGAATTCGACGCGTTTAGGTGGAGTTAACCGTTTTGTCTGCCGGAAACAATTCGTATTTATTTTGAGTGAATAAGAATATCAATAACAACAAGAAGCAAGCAAAAATAAAAATCAAATAAAAAATCGGCTCCTTTTATCAGTTCGGTTTTTGTTATAGTTGATGGCCACAGAAATATTGTGCTAAACGCGAAAGTGAAAAAAAATAGAATCCGAAGAAAAGTTTAACAAGAAATTTTTGTGGTTAAAACGATCGATAATCCGCCGTTTTTTGTTCGCTTTGTGTGTGTTTATTTTTCTTAAATCTAATTCCTCATTCTCAAGCACCCCGCTTTAGAAAAAAAATTAAGTATCGTATCAAGCGAATCAATGTGTGTTTTGCCACGTTTTGAGCGCTAAAGAAAGCAAGTGAAACAAAAAAATGTTTATAAAATAAAAATAACAACAACAACGACGACGAGAAATTTTACTCCACAATTTTACGCCGTGATTAAATGTGAATTTGTTTTGGAAATACCTATCCAACCAGTCAACCAATCAAGAAAGCAAAATTTTTGCAAGGTGAATTGAAAAGAAGAAAACAAAAAGATCGTTAAATTGTTGAATGAAATAATTCCACATGTCTGTGGCGTGATCAAATGTACAAATTTCCAAGTTCTACTACCCACCCAGTCCGTCAGTCAGTCGGCCAGCCAGTCTCAAAGTTTGACATCACCAACAAAATAATTTATTAAAGAATTCGTCGATTTTTTTATGTTTTTTGTTTAAATCTTCGAAATCCTCCCCCGAGGCGGGACAGTAATGACCAACAACATACGAGGAAGAATATAAAAATCGAAGAAGCAAGAATACCAAAGTAAACCACAAAGAAAATAAAAATAGTTGTAAAACAAGCCAAATGCGGCTGTTGCTGCTGCTGCTAAACAAACAAAACAACGAAATCGAACTGCAAACAAAATAAAAAGAATCGGAACAATAACAAAAACAACCAAACTTCCCACTCTTACTTAGGGCCAGCTAATCTTTCTCTCAGATCGCTCTCACTCTCTTCGTATTATGGATTCTAACTCTTAGAATATTGTCGGAGCTCTTTTTTAATACCCTACAGAAAGGGTGTCAATCCTGTTCAAGGGTTAGCAGATGGAAAATCTGGATTTTAAAGGAATATTTTTGCAGGGTCATTAAAGTGGATTTTTCAAAGATTATTTTTGAAGGGACGAACAGAAGTTTGGATTTTTTAGAGAATATATCTTAATGGCCTAGATAAGAGGTTCAGATCCTTAAAAAAAATAGTTTTTATAGGATTAGTTTTAATATTTGTAGTGATCTATATAAGTTTTCTATATTTTTGCGGGGGATTTTGATGACTATAATCGTGGCTTTTTCAAAGAATATTTTTGCTCTGATTTGTATGACCACAATCATTAATCTATCCGGTTTATAAACGTGGAGTTTAAATAATATTTTACACACTAAATGTAAGAGAATAAGAGTAACTATAAACGTAGCTAATAAATAAATTGTCAAAGACTCCAAACTAGACAATATTGGATATATTTCAATATTTTGGGTTCTCATTGGGTGTTGAATCTTCACACCAAAATTTATCAATATTGGTCCAAGTTTCGGGTTAGTCTCATATAACAGTGTCCCCAATATTCGGCATTTTGGGCACGGTTTTTAAGCAAATTGGTGGGGCGGAAAAGATCTCTACTAAAACAGGTCGAGGCCGAAAGTCAGGTTTTAGATTTTTCGGTTTTTGCCACTGAACAAAAAGTCGATTTTTGGACATTTCGATTTTGGCCTTTGACTAAATGTCGACTTTTCGATTTTGTCAAACCTGTTCCAAATAGGCTCTCGAATTTTGCCGACTAATGAAAAATCGATTAAACATTTGATTAAATGTGTGTTTTTTTGTAATTTTGGCCTTCTGATAATAAACCAAATATTTATGAAGAAACTCGAAAGTCGATCTTGAAATGTCGGTACGGTACACCTATTATTTCGGTCACGTTTCTCCGGATTCTAATTGGGTAGCAAAAGATCTGTTTTTAAAGGGCTCTATACTAAAGTAAATCTCAAATTTTGGTATTTGGGGTGTTTGAGCACGATCCCAACCAAATTTGGTGTAATTTTATATTTTCGATTTTAAATGGGTTGAAAATCACATTAATCACCTTCTCAATTACCCCAATTATTTATGTACGGCTTTCAACCGAATCGTCTGTATTCTAATTAGATAGAAAGTCTCAATATCGAAAATTATCAACATTGATTAATCTTGTAGGCCAACCTCCATATAATGTTACCTCTCAAAAATGTCCGTATTTTGGGCACGGTTTTCAACGGAAGTAACAGATTCACATTTGGGTACTTTCCTAATTTCTGTGTTTTGGGGAGGTTGGGCATGATTTTCAACCAAATGACTCTTAAATGATTTTTTGGGTCCTCATCTGTTATGAAACTTCCTACTAAAAATTATGAGAACCGGCTCACGCTTTGGTGTAGCTCCCATATTTTGATGTAGCTTCCTCTAGTTTTCGATATTTGTTGGGTCCTCATCTGATCTGAAACTTCCTACTAAAGATTGTGAGAACCGGCTCACGCTTTGGTGTAGCCCCCATATTTTGATGTAGCTTCCTCTAGTTTTCGATATTTTGGGGATCTTGGGCACGTTTTTAACCGACTCGGTTTTTACTGGGTGGTAAATATTGCCACCATACTCTATACAACTATGTTGTGAGGGCATTATTATGTGTGGACCCAAGAGTTTGTAACTTCGTGAAATATTGGTCCTAGATCCACCTTTTAGTATACCGATCGTCATATTTCGACTAGCTGGGTCGATTTACTTGGGTTTCCGTCCGTCTTTCTATTATAATTTGTGAACACGCTACATGCCACAATTATGGACCAATCGTCAAGTAATTCCGCATGTAAGCGAACATCACGAAATTGTACACAGAGAAAGGGGTCTGACCGTAGAATAAGCATGACTATTGATGAAGATCTGTCGATACTTAGAAGGTCAAATGGACCCAGACTTTTGTGTGATTGATTACCAAATTTTTATTCTATGGCGTGTATATTTACTACTAAAGAACACAGACTTGAGAAGTTGAATGTATATCCAAGAGGAGTGGTTGGGTATAGAGTATGGTGGCAAGATTTACCACCCAGTATGAACCAAAATATCAAATTATAACCGAGTCGGTTAAAAACGTGCCCAAGATGCCCAAAATATCGAAAACTAGAGGAAGCTACATCAAAATATGGGAACTACATACAGATGAGGACCCAAAAAAACAATTAAGAGTCATTTGGTTGAAAATCATGCCCAACCTCCCCAAAACACCGAAATTAGGAATGTACCCAAATGTCAGTGGTACCTCTCAATGGAATGTGGTAGTTATACGAGAATTTTTGCATGGTTCTACATATTCAGATATTATTTAGTATTAATTTATCAACCTTGAGGGCGGAAATGTAGCGCTGATGACTAGGGAATTTTGAGTGCGCTTCCGGTTATGGTCAAAGACAACGCCTATAATTTTTGATAATGATCATATAATATCTCATTATCTCATTATCTCATTAAAGTATTCTAGACGTTCCATGGGGAAGGCGATCAAACCAACTAATTCGAATGACTGCCACGATTATGAACTGTTTTTTGAATCTTTGTGTAAAATAACACAATTTGAATCTTATGGAGTATTTTTTTTTACTGGGAAAAGATGTCGCAGAGGAGCTGTTGAACTCTAAGCGGTCAAAATGATGCAAATATGGCGGAATATTACCCAGTCTCGGAATAAAGATCCCCAGGCTGGAATATCTGATATTTTTCAATGAAGTTTACGGCTTTGCTGGTCAATATATTATATATTCCTGGACTTTCCTCGATGTCTGAATAGTCTGATCTATGCAAAATTATTCGTTGAAAAATCCATGCTTGGGGACCTGCTAGTTCTTGAAAAAAAAAATAGTGATTAATAATCCATGCTTATTGCTCTGAATGCTTTTATATAACTTCCTTAGACCTTAATTTCTTTTATTCATATCCTGAAAGTCGTTTTTTTTATAAAAATGTGCTTGTATCTCATATAGCTCCTTTGGTCTCTGATTTACCTTGTGATCCAGTTAATCATCGAAAAATATTATTTAAAAATCAACGCTTATGGCTCTGCTACTCCCCGAAAAAAATGTTCTTTAAAAAAGTCATACTTGTGGCTTTGTTAGTCCTTAAACATTTTTTTTTTTCTAAAAAATCAAGTTTTACTCGCTGTTGTTATTTAAAAAAGTTTGTGGGATTTCGATTTTTGTAGAAATTTGTATAGGTATATTTTTTAAATCGAAGAAGTAGTCTTTGAAAAATCTACCCTTATGATAGACCTTCTTGAAACATCATTTAAAAATATCTGCTGCTTATATTCATTATAAATAATCTAAATTCTACAACTTTGGATTTTGATTGTTTTAAATCAAAAAAATTGGATCCGTTGGTCCTTAAAACAATATAAACTATTGGATTTTCTGCAGGACTAGCAATCTGGAAAAAATGTTATTTAAAAAAATTATGCTAGTGGTTCTGCTAGTCTCGAAACAAAATTCTGCCTTGTGCCATTGGTAGTCCTCAAAATATATTTTTAAAACTTATTAAAATTATTTAAAATTTCAGGCTTGTGGCTCTGCATGTCCTCGAAGAAGTAGACAGCAAAAAACCCCTCTTATGATATTACCGACCTTTTTAAAACACCATTTAATAATCACTATTGAACACTGTTATATTCTTTAAATAAATAAATATTTTTTAATAAATAAATAAATATTTTTTTTTAATAAATAAATATTATTTTTTTTTAATTCTCAAAAAAATCCACACTAATAGCTCGGATACATTTTCGTAAAGTGAACCTTAAAAACTTTCGCAGATTGCAGAAAATATTCTTTGTGTAGCGTTCTTCAATGGGTCCTACGATCAGCTGTTATTGTAGATCAGCTATATATAATTATATATAAAGAGAATGTGAGAGGGAAATTAGAAAAGAGACTAAATTGAAGGTTTTTTTGTTTTGGTTTCTTTTGTCTTGAACTCGTTGTATTGTTATTATTGTTGTTGTTGCTGTTGGATTTGAATTGGCTTGGGCTAATCTTTGGTATTTTTATTTTCTGTTTCGCCAAACTTGCACATCAGCAAAGCTGGGTTCAGAAACAACTGTTGTTGCTTTTTATATAGCTTTGGTGTTGTTGTTGTCGTCTTCGAAGTCATCAATATTCAATAGCAGCAACGGCAACAGTACAATCGGCAACAGCAGTAAATTCCATGAATGTTTGTTGGGAATTTGTCGACAAACATGTTTGGGGTCAAATGAAGTTTTTTGTTTGCTGCTCGTTTTTTCTTTTCTTTCTCTCTCTCTTGTTTCTTTGGCGTGACCCAAATAATGTTTACTATGCGGAATTTTTGTTGGGTGATGTTTGGACTTTGAACTGGGGAACTGAGCAACCGGCTTTAAACAAAATATTTGTGTAAATTATTATTTTTTACTAAAAAAATTATTCGTGATTCCCTTAGGCCAAGTTTAATTAATTAAATATATAAAAAATAAAAAAAGAGCTGAATGTTTGTGTGAACGTGAGAAAATAATCCCAGAGAAATAAAAAGAAATCAATAACGACGTCAATAGCAGCAGCAGCTACAAAAGTTTTGAAGGAAAAACAAAATTTGCCCGAAAAAAGTTTGTGCAAAAACGTGTTTAGCATTTCTAAGAGCAATTGGTGAGTGTGTATATTGCCAAAAAATACGACAGCAGTAACAACAATAACAGCACCAGCAAGCCGCATCATTACTAAACAGCTGCAGTAACAGTACAATAACAACAGCAACCTAAAAGGTAAACATTTCTCTTTTTTTGTTTTTGTATTACAGACAATAAAAATCGCATTTACTTAGCAGTCTGGGTCTCACTGAAACACCCCAAAACCCCTTTAAAATTTGGTAGGGAGGGTTATTATTATTTTTTCGAAAAAAGTGCATCTGTTTCGGAATTTTTTGTTTCGTATAAAACACACATTTTTACTTGTTTGATATTAATTGTTTAACTTATAGATTAATTTGCTAGGCAAGAGCTTAACACAATATGTGGCAGAGAGATAAGCAGGGAAATTGCCAGATGTTATCTTTGGGAAGCGTACTCATAGGTTGAGAGTGTTGGAGCACCGACAAGGTTGGGTGGAATTTTTATATAGGAATATTTTTTCATAAACTATTACTGCGTGAATTTTTGGAATACTATTTTTGCAGTGACTAAAAGAGTCATAAGCTGGGATTTTTAAAGAATATATTTTAATAGATTATCAGAGACAGATGTTGTATATAAAGGCTTATAAATTTTTTGATATTTTTTAAGGCTAAAAAATGGTGCTGGTTGAAGGTACATGTATTTTAGAGAACAATTTTTAATGCACGGACGCAGTCAACGGTTTAGATTTTTATACTATTTTTGTAGTTAAATTCAGTGCCATACGCTTATGTTTTTTAATATTTTTTTAGACTTTTGTATTTTCTAAGAATATATAAATCAAATATGCTTTTTTAAAGAATATTTTTGCAAGGTCATAATTGTTGATTATTAAAATAATATTTTTGAAGGGCATAAGGCGTTGATTTTTTAACGAGTAATTTTAAATGGCCACAAACGTGGTTTATTAAAAAAAATTATATTTTTTTGGTCTCTTGGGCTCATAATCTCATATTTTTTAATTGTGCGTTTAAAAATATTTAGTCAAGGGCTTAGAGTTTCAAAGAATATTTTTAAAATAATATTTAATAAGGGGTTTAAATATCTATTTTTTATGCTTTAAGCTTAGATTTTTTAAATAGCAATATGGTTTCCATAAGCGGAAATTTGTATACCCTTAACCACACTGTGGTACAGGGTGTTATTTTTTTGTGCATATGTTTGTAACAGGGTCGAGATAAACCGATGGTTCCTTTTGAGAATATGCATAGAATCACTTCCTGCGTCGATTTAAGCATGTCCGTCTGTCTGACCGTCCGTCCATGAAATTTTGTGAACAAAATACTGGTCGCTTTTATGATCCGATTTGGATGACATTTGGCACATGTCACTTATTTGGTCCAAGGACGAACCCTATTGAAATTGGAGAAAATCGGTTCAGATTTAGATATACCTTCCATATATGGTTTCGTCCGATTTTAGATAAATAGTGCACCAAACCCCACATATTGGTCCGAATGAGACAAGATTTTGCAGAGAGTACTGAAATAGGTTTAGATTGATATATGCCAAGTTTTGTTGAAATCGGTTCAGATTTGGATATGACTCCATATATAGTTGCGTCCGATTGTATGTAAATGGAGCACCATACTGTCAATATTGAACTGATTGCAACAAAATTTTGCACAGAGTACTGACTCATATTGATGTATGCAAAGTTTTTTTGAAATCGGATCAGATTTAGATATAGGTCACATATATAGTTTCGTCCGATTTTATGTAAATGGTGCAGCAAACTCCCAATATTGGTCCGATTGATACAAAATTTTGCACAACGTACTGAATTAGGTCTAGATTGATATATGCCAAGTTTTGTTGAAATCGGTTCAGATTTAGATATAGCTCCCATACAGAGATTCTCGGATTTTATGAAAATGGAGCACCAAAGAGTCAAATTCAGCCCGATTGGAACACAATATTGCACAGCGTACGGAATAAAGTCCAAATTTATGTATGCCAAGTTTTGTTGGAATCGGTTCGGATTTAGATATAGCTCCCGATCGACACAAAATTTTGCACAGGTTAATGAATTAAGTTCAGGTTGATGTACTTGATGTATTTTTTCGTGCGATTTTATGTAAATGGCGCACCGAAGGGTCTATGTTTGTTCTACATTCACGAAATTTAGCAGCGGGTATGGAATTTAGTCTAGAATGCTTTGGTTAAGTTTGAAATCGGTTCAGATTTAAATATAACTCATTCATTTTATGTAAATAGTGCACAATAGGTCTGGTTCTATTTGCAAGAAATGTTGTTGTTGATTTGCAAGATATTTTTGTCCGATTTTATGAAAATGGTGCAAATGGAGGAGCCTATGTCTGTATGCTTTATATGAAATAATGCATAACGTATCGGGCTTAGATATAGCTTTCATATATATTTTCAACCGATTTCATCAATTCAATTATTTACCAATTATGTACCAAGTAACTAAAGTTTGTCCGTATAGGACGAATTAGCGCAACGTACCAAATCGAACTTAGAATAACGTGTATTGGATTTTTTGTCGCGATAAATTTTGGATAGCGCATAGTGTTGCAGCATACCAAATACGTCCATTTATATATAGGTCTCATACATATTTCGATGATTGACATTCAATTTTTCATAAATTTCAGTTTGGTATGTGTATGAGTTGTTTTAATTTAGTTCAAATATCTATGTACTTCACGCTGTTAATTTCGCCCGATTCCATTTCAATGGGCCTCCAATGATTCTATATCTATTTTATCTAAGTATAATGTACATATGAGCATCTCTTGTGTCTACCCAGTGGTGAAGTGGTGAAGGGTATAATATAGTGGGCCCGTCCGACTTTTGAACTTTC
This sequence comes from Musca vetustissima, assembly GCF_032173495.1. NCBI lineage: Eukaryota > Metazoa > Arthropoda > Insecta > Diptera > Muscidae > Musca > Musca vetustissima. Next base: position 56,954 of record NW_026886050.1, read on the forward strand.
CTTACTGGTTTAAAGAATATTTTTTCAGTGGATGGTTGATTGGTTTCAGTAGTGGTGAATTGTTTAAGGTTTTAAAGCACTAACGTGAATTTGTATGCCCTACACAACTTCGTTGTAGGGGTATTATAGCTGTGTGTGTGTCCCTAAGAGTTTATAATGCCACAAAATATTGGCCCTAGACTCACCTTCTAACACACTGACAATCATATCTTGACTAGCTTAGTCGATCTAGATATGTGTGTCCGTCCGTCTGTCCATTATAATTTGTAAACACCATACAGGTCACACTTATGGACCAATCGCCACGAAATTTTGCTTTATTATTGTCTGTTTTTTGGGCCACTCTAAAGATCACAATTATGACTATTGAATAAGGATGGCTGTTTGGAGATCGTTCAATATTTAGCGGGTCGAAGAACCAATACGATAGGTGAGCCAAGTATAATATTAGGTTGGGGAAAAATAAATTCATTATTTTTTCGGCAGATGGCTTTACTGATAGATTTCTCGAAAAATATCGATTAAACAATTTCAGATTTATGCTCGTTGGAAGGGTGACATTTCGCAGTAATTACTTTGCTGTTTTTGGTTTGGTGCATTCAGTTGTGAGTTACACGATGTTAAAAATGAAAGTGAACACAGGTAAAATTCGGTTCATCTTACAGTTTTTCTTTGACAGAGGCGAAAATGCAAGCCAAGCGGTAAAATTGTGAATGGTGTTTATGGTTCCAATACTGTAACAGCCAATTATGTGCAATTTTGGTTTCGTAGATTCTGTTCAGGAATTTTTGATGTTGAGCAAAAAATCGACCATAACAATGTCTTAAACAACTTACAAAAAAAAGGAATTCTTTTTCCTCAGCCTAATATATACACGTGGAAATTCTATAAATCGTTATTTCCTGGGTTTTTTCTGGACTTTCCTGGGTTTATTAGCTTATTTTTCAATTTCAATATTATTACACTTAAATAATATTCAAAAATTTCCCCCACTTCAGATAATTAATCATCATCATATTCTCAAAGCGTTATAGTTTAACTATTAGCATTTCTAATTTTTATAGAGTCTATTAGTCTAATCATAACTAGACTAGAAAATACAGCTGACGTATAGTTGTGTGTGATTACTAAGTACACACATAAATGTGTTCTATATATTATTTTATTACTTTCTAGTTTTGTGTTTTTTGCCTTTGCCATTTTCACATTTTGTGAAAGTGAATCACACATCTGCTTTGCATATGGAATTTCCCCGTATGATTTTCATTTTATTGAAAAAAAAAAAACGTTAATGCATTCCACGAAATGAATTCATCGCCTGTGAATTTACCACGTTGTGGGTAAACTATTTAAATAGGTATTAAGTCCGAAAGCATTGGAGGGATTCCATTTCACAAATATTTCTGATGAATTTGAAAATTTTCCAAAGTGTTCTTAAAGAGAAGTAAATAAATTTTTGTGGTAATTGAATTTATTATAAGATTAGATTTCAAAGAACAACTGCAGCAAAATTATGGGATATCTGATGACATATGTAATTGACTAAAATGAGGCATATACGAGCTCAGAATAAATGGGCAAATTAGTCACTAAGGAATATAGAAACTAAAAAAAAACTTGTTGAACAGTGTAATTCAAGGAAAAAATTGTCTTATGTATCATTGTCTTGTCAAAGATTGTCAAAATCCAATTATGTGCACTTTTTGAATTCCCTTCATTGCCATAAAGTAATGCAACACCCCGTATTTGGTAGTATAATGCAATTATTTTTTTATGATATTAATGACAACTCTGATCATCGTCATAATTATTAATAACAATTTTTTATTATTTGTTTACGATTGTTTATAAAAGTTTGCTAAATTATATCAACATTTCAGCAATATATTTTCTTAGAATTTGATTTTATTGTGTGTGTGTGTTTTTGAGATATTAAAAATATGTCAATAAGATAAGATACCTTAATCGGAATTTAGTGATAACTAAAATACGTGATGTTATTACCCCCAAAGGGGCATGACACAGCAACTTGTAATACAAAAACAAATCATTTGGAGAAAACGGAAGACACAGAGGTTGATAAGTTTACTTATTCATTAAAAAAACCAGTAAGGAAAGTCGGACTGAGCCGACCACCACTTTGGGTATATTCTACATATGTATCCTAACAGACGTCGCGTTTTTGTTGTTATATATATATATATATATATCTGAACCGATTTCAGGGAAAATTGCCAGATACTAATTTATATTACTTCAGTACGTTGTGGCAATCGGAACACACGTCATTCTAGACTTAATTCAGTACGCTATACCAAATTTCGTGCAAATTGAAAGATATATAGGGTTTGGTACACCATTTACTTTAAATCGGTCGAAAATATATATGGGAGCTTTATTAAAATCTAAACCGATTTTCACGAAATTTACCACACATCATTCTAGACCTTGCTTCATTATGCTGTGCCAAATTTCGTGCATTTGAAAAATATATAGGGACTTTAGTGGACTATTTACCAAAAATCGGGTGAACCTCTATATGGGAGCTATATATAAATCTGAACCGATTTTCACGAAACTTTGCACACATCACTTTAGACTTAATTCAGTACGCTATGGCAAATTTCGTGCAAATAGAAATATAAATAGGGACTTTGGTACACCATTTACCTTAAATCGGTCGAAAATATATATGGCAGCTATATCTAAAAAATCCACGCCTTATATGACCTTTAAAAATATTCTTTAAATAATCCACGCCTTATATGACCTTTAAAAATATTCTTTAAATAATCCACGCCTTATATGACCTTTAAAAATATTCTTTAAATAATCCACGCCTTATATGACCTTTAAAAATATTCTTTAAATAATCCACGCCTTATATGACCTTTAAAAATATTCTTTAAAAAATCCACGCCTTATATGACCTTTAAAAATATTCTTTAAAAAATCCACGCCTTATATGACCTTTAAAAATATTCTTTAAAAAATCCACGCCTTATATGACCTTTAAAAATATTCTTTAAAAAATCCACGCCTTATATGACCTTTAAAAATATTCTTTAAAAAATCCACGCCTTATATGACCTTTAAAAATATTCTTTAAAAAATCCACGCCTTATATGACCTTTAAAAATATTCTTTAAAAAATCCACGCCTTATATGACCTTTAAAAATATTCTTTAAAAAATCCACGCCTTATATGACCTTACGCCTTATATGACCTTTAAAAATATTCTTTAAAAAATCCACGCCTTATATGACCTTTAAAAAATCCACGCCTTATATGACCTTTAAAAATATTCTTTAAAAAATCCACGCCTTATATGACCTTTAAAAAATCCACGCCTTATATGACCTTTAAAAATATTCTTTAAAAAATCCACGCCTTATATGACCTTTAAAAAATCCACGCCTTATATGACCTTTAAAAATATTCTTTAAAAATCCACGCCTTATATGACCTTTAAAAATATTCTTTAAATAATCCACGCCTTATATGACATTTAAAAATATTTTTTAAAAAATCCACGCCTTATATGACCTTTAAAAATATTCTTTTAAAACTCCACGCCTTATATGACCTTTAAAAATATTCTTTAAAAAATCCACGCCTTATATGACCTTTAAAAATATTCTTTACAAAATCCACGCCTTATATGACCTTTAAAAACTATTCTTTAAAAAATCCACGCCCTTGTTAGGCCTTTAAAAATGTTCTTTAAAAATCCACACCTTTGTTAGGCCTTTAAAAAATGTTATTTAAAAAATCCACACCTTTGTTAGGCCTTTAAAAAATATTCTTTAAAATATCCACGCCTTTTTTAGGCCTTAAAAAAATATTCTTTAAAAAAATCTACGCCTTTGTTAGGCCTTCAAAAAATATTCTTTAAAAACCCAATCCTTATGTAGGCCTTCAAAAAATATTCTTTAAAAAATCTACGCCTTTGTTAGGCCTTCAAAAAATATTCTTTAAAAACCCAATCCTTATGTAGGCCTTCAAAAAATATTCTTTAAAAAATCCACGCCTTATGTAGGCCTTCAAAAATATTCTTTAAAAAATCCACGCCTTATATAGGCCTTTTAAAAAAATATTCTTTAAAAAATCCACGCCTTATATAGGCCTTTTAAAAAAATATTCTTTAAAAAATCCACGCTTTATATAAGCCTTTTAAAAAATATTCTTAAAAAAAGCCACGCCTTATGTAGGCCTTCAAAAAATATTCTTTAAAAAATCCACGCCTTATATGACCTTTAAAAATCCACGCCTTATATTCTTTAAAAGATCCACGCCTTTGGTAGGCCTTTAAAAATATGCTTTAAAAGATCCACGCCTTTGGTAGGCCTTTAAAAATATTCTTTAAAAAATCCACGCCTTATGTAGGCCTTAAAAATATTCTTTAAAAAATCCACGCCTTATGTAGGCCTTTCAAAAAAATATTCTTTAAAAAATCCACGCCTTCGGTAGGCCTTTAAAAAATGTTCTTTAAAAAATCAACATCACACCTGCCACAAATCTATACATTTCAGCACATCTGTGTGAAAGATGGTTTGCTTGGAATATTTACCCACGTTTGCCTAACTGCGATGGGGAATTTCTCATGCCAAAATGAGATACGCGATCTAATCTCTTGGCTATTGTTTATTGTCTAATTATTGTTGAATTTTAAAGTAGGGCTACAAAACAAATACGTCAACTTCCACAACAAAACAACTTTATTATTATGTTTGTCAAATGATTCGACAAAATATCGAAATCAAAAAACATTTATTCATATATCAATATCTTGTTTATTTGTCTATCATTTAGACATTAAGGCGGCAAACAGGTGATTATCTCTGAACAAGTGAAAGGTATATCCGTACAAATGTACATATATTATCTCACATAATGTTCTTAGATGCATAAACAAATATTTTTTTTTATTTTTTTTGCACTGACCATTTTAAAAAGTCAATCAAAGTGTTTTTTGGGAAGTCAATAAAAATACTTATTTTTCTCCTAATCCATAATTTGTTTTTATATATTTGTTGCCACTTTTTCAAAATCCATTTCAAGTGCCTTTAAATGCAACAACAAAGTAATTCAAAAATTAAAAGCAATTATTTTTGCTATTTCAGCTTTAAGCCTTCAGTCAATATTTGTCTAACATTAATTTCTCATGTTTATTTATTTTACAATTTTAACCAATAAAGATTTATTATTGTAACATTTAAACACTCACACACACACATACACACATGAATACATGGACCCAGAGTTGTTGAGCACTTTGGGGGTCCCCTCGTGAGCAAATATTGTATAAGAGCATGTGAGGTGATTTTAAAAATTGTTTACACAGTGGATTAAAGACACTGGAGATGAAAATTTCCAAAAAAAACGGAAGACCTTCAGGAAGGTCTTCAAGAGGTAATTTCTAGCCCTAATATAAAGTGAAGACCATATAGATGAGGTTTTCTATGCGTGAATTTTTTAAAGAATATTTTTTAAAGGCCTAACAAAGGCGTGGATTTTTTAAAGAATATTTTATGAAGGCCTACATAAGGCGTGGATTTTTTTAAAGAATATTTTTTGAAGGCCTACATAAGGCGTGGATTTTTTAAAGAATATTTTTTAAAGGCCTAACAAACGCGTGGATTTTTTAAAGAATATTTTTTTAAAGGCCTAACAAACGCGTGGATTTTTTAAAGAATATTTTTTAAAGGCCTAACAAACGCGTGGATTTTTTAAAGAATATTTTTTAAAGGCCTAACAAACGCGTGGATTTTTTAAAGAATATTTTTTAAAGGCCTAACAAACGCGTGGATTTTTTAAAGGCCTAACAAACGCGTGGATTTTTTAAAGATTACTTTTTAAAGGCCTAACAAAGGCGTGGATTTTTTAAAGATTACTTTTTAAAGGCCTAACAAAGGCGTGGATTTTTTAAAGATTACTTTTTAAAGGCCTAACAAAGGCGTGGATTTTTTAAAGATTACTTTTTAAAGGCCTAACAAAGGCGTGGATTTTTTAAAGATTACTTTTTAAAGGCCTAACAAAGGCGTGGATTTTTTAAAGATTACTTTTTAAATGCCTAACAAAGGCGTGGATTTTTTAAAAATTACTTTTTAAAGGCCTAATAAAGGCGTGGATTTTTTAAAGATTTCTTTTTAAAGGCCTAACAAAGGCGTGGATTTTTTAAAGATTACTTTTTAAAGGCCTAACAAAGGCGTGGATTTTTTAAAGATTACTTTTTAAAGGCCTAACAAAGGCGTGGATTTTTTAAAGATTACTTTTTAAAGGCCTAACAAAGGCGTGGATTTTTTAAAGATTACTTTTTAAAGGCCTAACAAAGGCGTGGATTTTTTAAAGATTACTTTTTAAAGGCCTAACAAAGGCGTGGATTTTTTAAAGATTACTTTTTAAATGCCTAACAAAGGCGTGGATTTTTTAAAAATTACTTTTTAAAGGCCTAATAAAGGCGTGGATTTTTTAAAGATTTCTTTTTAAAGGCCTAACAAAGGCGTGGATTTTTTAAAGATTACTTTTTAAAGGCCTAACAAAGGCGTGGATTTTTTAAAGATTACTTTTTAAAGGCCTAACAAAGGCGTGAATTTTTTAAAGATTACTTTTTAAAGGCCTAACAAAGGCGTGGATTTTTTAAAGATTACTTTTTAAAGGCCTAACAAAGGCGTGGATTTTTTAAAGATTACTTTTTAAAGGCCTAACAAAGGCGTGGATTTTTTAAAGATTACTTTTTAAAGGCCTAACAAAGGCGTGGATTTTTTAAAGAATATTTTTTATTCTGTCCGTCCGTCTGGCATAGGTCACTTATTTGGCCCAAAGACGAACCCTACTGAAATTGGGAAAATTCGGTTCAGATTTAGATGTAGCTCCCATATATGTTTTCGCCCGATTTAATGTAAATGGTGTACCAAAGTCCCTATATATCTTTCGATTTGCACAAAATTTTGCACAGCGTACGGAAAGTTTCCTGAAAATCGGTCCAGATTTAGATATAGCTCCCATATATAGTTTCGCCCGATTTTAGGTAAATGGTATGCCAAAGTCCCTATACATCTTCCTATTTGCACGAAATTTTGCATAGCGTACTGGATTGTGTCTAGAATGATGTGTGTAAAATTTCTTGAAAATCGGTTCAGATTCAGATATAGCTCCCATATATATTTTCGTCCGATTTAAGGTAAATGGGTCTCTAAAGTCCCCATGGGTCTCTAAAGTCCCCATCATTCGATTTGCACGAAATTTGGCATAGGGTACTTAATTGGGTCCAGAATAATGTGTGCTAAGTTTCGTGAAAATCGGATTTAGATATAGCTCCCATATAGCTCGTCCGATTTAAGGTAAATGGTGCACCAAAGTCCCTATATATCATTCGATTTGCACGAAATTGGACACAGAGTACTGAATTAAGTCCAGAATGATTTGTGCACAGTTTTGAGAAAATCGGTTCAGATTCAGATATAACTCCCATATATAGTTTCGTCCGATTTAAGGTAAATGGTGCATCAAAGTCCCTATATATCATTCGATTTGCACGAAATTTGACACAGAGTACTGAATTAGGTCAAGAATGACGTGTCCCAAGTTTCGAGAAAATCGGTCTAGTTTAAATATAGCTCCCATATATAGTATTGTCCGATTTAAGGTAAATGGTGCACCAAAGTCCCTATATATCATTCGATTTGCATGAAATTTGTCATAAAGTACGGAATTAGGTCAAGAATGACGTGTGCCAAGTTTTGACAAAATCGGGTCAGATTTTTATGTAGCTCCCATATATATTTTCGTCCGATTTAAGGTAAATGGGTCTCCAAAGTCTTTATATATAATTCGATTTGCACGAAATTTGGCATAGGGTACTGAATTGGGTCCAGAATAATGTGTGCTAAGTTTCGTGAAAATCGGTTCAGATATATATATTTTCGTCCGATTTAATGTAAATTGTGCACTAAAGAGCCAAAGATTGGCCGACTCGCACACAATTTTGTACAATGTACTGAAGTTACTATGATGTTTCGTGTGTCAAGTTTTCTTGAAATTTGTTCAGATATAGTATACCTATATATACTTACGTCCGATTTTAAGTAAATGGTGTACTAAGGACTCATATAAACTAATCTCGGCCAAGTTTCATTGACATCGGTTCAGATTTAGACGTAGCATAGCTTCCATGTATAATTTCGACCTATGCATGTCGATTGTAAACCAAATAATCAATGGGTGCCTGATTGGTATTACATTTTAAACAGTGATGTATAACAAATATCGTGCGTAAAGTTTGCTTAAAATCTATGGAATAGATTGCAGAATGGCATGTGTAAGGTTTGTTGTTAGTCGGTTTAATTATAGATAAAGATCGCATTTTTAAGTTCGTACAATTTTATGCCAATGTTTCTTCGAAAAGACGACATCTGTAAAGATACATATGTAGTCCGACGTTACTACTTTCCTCACTGGTTTGGGTATTTCCCAAATTTTGGGCTTCTGCTTCCATATCTAGCTTCGATTAGAACATACTTTTTTTGCTTGAATTACAGGGCTTTTTCCAGACCCATGACCCCGCTGTAGCTATATCTGAACCCAGCACACTGTGACAACAATACACAAAGGCACAGCAACACCAACAGTTGCAACCAAAAGCATACACGTTAGTAGAAGTTCTACAAGTGACTTTGCACAGCAACAATGTATGTGACGTCAAGTGTGTTGATACAACAACTCAATTGCATTTAGTTGCTGTTTTTTTTTTGTTCTCCAGTGACATTTCCCCAGCCTGGAGGGGCAGTTGAGGTGTTAAATAAAATCTTGTAAAATATATGTATGTCCGTACCGGGTAATTGTGCAAATATGACAAAGTGTTGGAAACTACAAAAGTGCAGGTAATGGGTGTGTGTGCACTCGAGTGCCTGTGCAAATTTGTCTATGTCTATGACAAAAGCCAAAGTGTCAGGTGGTAGGTAGGTACTCACTGGACCACCAGCAACATCACCATCACGGTAATCAGAACCAGACTGCACCAGCATTTCTAGACAAAGAGACTGGTTTTAATTGTAACTAATTAGTGCTTAAATGCATTGTTGCTGTTGTTGTTGTGGGGTTTCACTTCGAAGTGGCCGTCATAGAAATTGTTCACACTTGTATCGTAGTGACTTAACAATCAAAGAGGGGGCTACCTCGGCCACCTCACCCATATCCACTTATAAAGTGGTCTTATTGTTTTTGTTGTTGTTGTTGTTTTTGCTACTAGTAGCAAAGTAGCAAAAATTACAAATTCTTAACACATTCCCACTTAATGAGTTGAGGAAATGCAGTGCGAATGTAATCGCTGATTAGAGATTTGTGACAAATTTATGTTGCTGCTACTGGCGTAGTGTTTTTGTTTTATTATTTTTTTCGCTCTGTATTCGTCACGCGTGAATAAATTTTGTGTTGCCTGAAATTTATTATTTAATTGTTGTCAATAAACGACATTGGTAATGTTTTTTTGTTTGTTTTTTTTTTTTTTTGCTGATCAGGAAATTTATGAATAGCCTAGGGGAAATTTCCGTTGAAATAAATTTACCAGGTTTCACAAGAATATAAATAGGGATTCAAGCATATAGAAATATTGCTTTCGACTTCTATGAAAATTCCTCAAAAATTGAACCCTGAAATATTTTAATGCCACAGCAAGAAAAAAAAATTAAACATGTGAACAAATCGTTAAGTTCAGCTGAGTTAAAATTTGGTAATCCCCAGCAGGATTTGTATGACCCTTATATAGAGGCTAAATAAAAAAGTGGTCTGATGTTAAACATTTTTAATAGGAAGATTTGGCGCCCAAATAAGAGCTTTTAATATATGACAAATTCTGTTGAAAAATTTGCACAAATTCCCAAAATACCGAATAATAAACAATATATTTATATGGAGACCACACTGAAGCTTTTTTTGGTTGGGAGATTTTTTACATTTACTAAATTTCCACTAATTTGGTTACAAAAGGTGAACCCTTTTGTGAATGCTGATCTAAAAAATGAAAAAAATACTGATCACTTTTAAGAACGATTTACTACACATTAAGAATCCGAAATACAAAATATCATACAATTCAGTTGAAAGACGTGTCCAAAAACGGCGTGTCCAAAAGCCGAATATTGGGCTATAGCACAACATGGACCGATATATACCATTTTCGATACCAAAACAATTCCAAATTGCAATGGACCAAGTACCAGTTGATATTTGGCATATTTCTTTATCGGATTGAATCTGATTTGGCCCAATTTTCAGGGCAAGCATCATATACCGATACCAACTGATATTCGGTATTATGGACCACGTTCTGGTATTAACCCTACAAAAAGATCCACCCCATTTTCTGCCCTGACCGCAATTTATTACAGAGTGGCTTATTTTAGCATTCCGGGTTCTTGGAGGTTACCATGTTCTAGCATAACCCTCTTATAAAACATCCGTCATATTCTCTGTAATTTGAAGATTTTACCTGCTCTTTTTTCTACCGAAGTGGTTCCTAGTAAATAAAATACTTCTCCCCAGAAAATGGTTATGTGTTTTAATAGCCTCCTTACAATGTCCCAGCCTATATTTTGGTGTGTTCAAATTCCTTATCTAGTTTTCTAATCTGATTGTAATTCGTTAAGCGTATTCCTAATATATAGGTCTCGAACGATTTTAGAAATATTGATTGTACACCACATGCTGGAAGATATATAGAAGGATCGGCCCGGCCGAACATATCCAATTTTTTATTTCTTTTTCAATGTCTACTTAGGTACTAATACCAGAATTGTTTATCCCATTCAATTTTCAATTTATTTTTTCATGAATGGGAACCTAGAAAAGGCCATGATCGGTTCCAAAAACCACCATACATCTTCTACTCCAATTATCCTCTGAGAATCCGTTTAAAATTGTTGAGAAGTTTAAAATTGTTGCCACTTCGGTCTTAAAATGCGGCTGGGGTCAAAAAGTGGATAATAAGTTTGATAATAAGAAATACATGTTTACAGAAGCCTTCGTTACTTTAGAAACAAATATGAAAATAGGGACCTACATTTAAAACCAGTGATCGTAGTAATATAGTCGGGCCGATCATATGATCCTCTACAAAACTACCAATTTTTTCGGACCTATATTCAGAGTCTAGACAATATTTTTCGATATATTCTTTTTACTTTTACACACAAATGTCTTGGCTCAATTGACTCCCTTAATATTGATCGATCACTACCACTATTTCGGTACATTTCATCCCCTATATATCACACCTTGATCCCAATGGGAACTTCATGTAAAATTCCATAGCGATCAGCGCTATATTTCCGCTCTCCAGTGTTAATGGGTTACTAATAACATCAGAATACGCAACCAATAACTTTAAGTTTAACTAATAGGTACCAATTTAATGGTCAACAACTTCCATTGGATCAACTTATATCTATTCAGTAGGTCTATATGCGCCATAAAATGCAATTTTTGCCATTTCTCACACAAAAGTCAGTCCATTTGAACCGCTAAATCGATTATCTTGCTTATTCCTTTTAGTCGAGATATGAGATCGGTATACTAAAAGCTACAATACCCTTGCAACATAGTTCTTTAGGGTATAAAATGGGTTTCCAGGGGCCACATCCCAGTGGAGGAGCAATAATACTTTCAAAGTGGGTTTCGAATATTTATGAAAAAGAGGATTACAACTTCCTTCAGATGAAATCCATCATAAGCCCCCTGACATTCTATTTAACATCAATTCATGAATATAACACAAAATATGAATAGCAAGAGATAGGGCCACCCAGAGGAGAATTGCAACACTAAATAAGCAACTGCACAGAAGTCGAGAATGTGTTGTTTCTAGACAAAGGCAGATGGCAGCCGCATAACTTAGGTCAGGTCATAACTGACCAATCTACTAAGCTCAAATACAAACAATGAAGTAATTACGACTTATATTTCCAAGACAACAAATGTCATGACATGATCCATGAACTAGTGAGAACCAGAATCGCTTAAGGCTTTGAAAAAGTAATACATACATTCCGATTTCAATAGCAATTATCTTATTGACAATGTATGGGTAAATTTGATTATTTCATCTCACCGAGGTATAGACAGACGAACATAGTTGATCCACCATGGCTTTGTACTCTAATCTATATTATATACACATATTGCAATTAAATTCATAAAATATAATTTTAATAATCGTTTTTCGTTTTTTCTCGTTGCAGGTATGTCCATTTCACTTGTTAATCTACTTTGGTATTTATAAAGTGTATGGGGAGTTATGGATATATGACTAAAATATCCTGAATATGATTTTCGAATTGTTCCTGTCGAAAATAATCATTAAGAACTGCGTTCCAATTTGTTCATGCAGAACATTTTTCAGAAAGTAAGTTTAATTTTTTTTTTGTTAGAAAAAATCCTGAAGTCTAATTTCTGAATTTAAGTCTAATTTTTAAAGCACTTTGAAATATGTTTTCCCCCTATTATTCATTTTGAGAGCAAAGGGATTCTACAGAGCGTCGCCATTTTACTAGATTAGTCCTTGTATTAGTTTCCTTTATTATAACTGTTTTTATATTCTAGCTGCTGACATATGAGGGTGATGGGGCTGCCATCTATTGTTGGCTAGAAATAACACCTGCTTTAATTTTGTACAGTGATTGGGGTCCTTACTAGTGAGACCACTTTCCTCTTGGTGGCCCTACATCCTCCTATTGTCATCTTGTGTTATCCTCAGGGACATTAATTTGATCATCTCAATCTGTTTAGATCTCGATAGATCTCAAAATACCTGCTTAAATTTTGGGCAGTAATTGGGGTCCTTACGAGTGATGCCGCCTCCTCCTCCTATTCTCATTTTGTGTTATCCTCAGAAACATACATTTGATCATGTCCGTCTGTTAAAACCTCGATAGATCTCAAAATATTTATCCGACCTGATAGATTTCTTAGCCCACTTGCCCGTTGAAATGATTATTACGAAATATTGTTACCTCGGCCTTGGCAAAAATAAGAACGCCATTAGTGTTTATAATTTCAAACCACCTTATATCTCATCCCACTCCTTCAACCGGCCATAACTAGGCACAACATATGGCAGGCAATACCCTCGCATTTGTTTTTATCAAACATGGGATTTACAAAACAATAGATTCTGATAACACCGAAGTGCATTATCGCAAATTTACTGATGATTGTACACACGGGCTTTTGCGTTTTAAGTCCAGTTATCTTTTATTGACCCACATGGGGGAAATCACCAGGAGAACCCTCACACAATTCATCATCATCCACTGGCAATGGAATACCACTCATGGGTACAATGACTACTAAAAGGCGGTCCCCACCACAATGTTACAAATATTTCGCTCTCTCTCTGTCGCTTATCTTATCCCACAACTAAAAACAAATCAGCTAAAACACCTGCATAAATCATTATAACAAAATAGAAAAAATGAAATCAAAAACAAAACAGTTGGAATAAACCTCAACGAAATGACAATCAGCAGGGCAGGCACTTAGGTTGACAGTTTAGCATTCATACCTGCCTGTTTTCATCATCAAAACAACATTTGAATCATTGCGTTCATTCGCCTCCCTATTGGCAAAGGTAAATACAAATGTCAATTTACCGGTTTTTGTTTTTTTGCTCGTGTAAACGTCAAATGTGAATCGACGTAGCACCTTTTTTCCCTTCTCTGATTAATTAACATGTCTGTGCCAAATGCGGTGGCGTATGCGATTGCATTTGCGAATACCCCCTGCCCAATATATAGTACCCCTGCCACAACCGCATCACAGCTTATATGCAATTTATATGTGACTCAATGAATTCATCAACATCACGACACCAACAAAAACACCTTTGGGGAAGTGTAAAATTCTCAATAACGCATTTTGAACGCATAAATTATTGGAATTGGAAAAAAGTTGATTGCCCGGAAAAAAAATACAATGTTTGTAAGCAAAACTACCCTGGAGGGGAGCATGGAATGTTAGTTTTGCATTAATAGTTTAATTACTGGTTCTAGTATGCGACACGCCACTTTGGTGTAAGAGGTACTCTAAGAAACCGTAAACTCTAGTAAAAGGAAAAATGTTAAAATCGCAATCAGAACACAATAACATCAAGAGTTCTGGAACGGAATATGTGAAAATTAGTACCAATTTCAAAATTCTCGAGTAAAAAGTTTATAAAGAGTATCCCATTTTGGTTGTGTTCTCTTTAGACGTTGTACTAGTTCTATGGGTAAAGGTATGATTTGCGGATAAAATGTTGGAAAAGTTGTAACATTAGTAGATTTTTTTTAAGTTCTTGGGTGGTTTTAAAAATCGATTTCGAATTTAATTTGGACTACCTCCTCCACAAATGTCTCATATTCGTTAGATTACGAGATTGTGAAACATTGAACACAATTGTAAGATATTATCAGTCTATATGATAATTTTGGCGACCCATATCCCTGGAACGGCTAAAGCTTTTAACCTTTGTCCTACTTATGTACTTTGCACTTTGCCAGAAAACTTAGCATTCTGAACCATTCAGACACCTCCGAAGGTGCGGACAATTACCCATCATTATAACAAAAATTTGCTTTAAAAAGAACTGCATCTAAAGAGAAGACAAATTTCGAACCAAATTTAATTTGCAGATACGACTTCGAAATACAACTTATCAACATACGGCCTTTGTAAAGCCACATAACCCAATATGCCTGATTAGCCACTTAACCAACTGCGTGTACCTAGGTCCTATCGTTGGATTTCCTTCAAAATTATAGCTTAGGCGGTGTTAAAATAAAATATACCCCTTGCTTGCTGCTTAGTTGAGCTTAGCAAAAATATTTTTTAAACCAGTGAGTGGAGCAGTATAGTCGGACGCGGCCGACCATACGATACCATACACAACTACCACAGAACTCTATTTTTCTGCGGATTTTTATTCCGAGCCTGGGTGATATTTCGAAAAAACACAAAGAAAAACCAGTAAGAAAAGTAGTAAAGTCGGACTGGGCCGACTATATGATACCCTTCACCACTTTGGGTACATATGTATCTGAAAAGACGTCGCCTTTTTGAAGGAATTTTGACATGAAATTGAACGAACTTAAGTATGTGATTTTTATATCTTTCTGCAACCTATGCTAAATTTCATTTCATTTGGGCAAGTTTAGAGTCGTTTGCGCACAGTGGGACAGATTTGTGTAAATCGATTTAAAGCAAACTTGAAACACGCTGTTCGGTAAGCCGCACTGTTTAAAATTTAATCTCAATAAATAAGTCGAAATTATATATCGAAGCTACGAGATATCTATATCTGAACCGATTTGAACCAAACTTGTCAGAGATTAATTTATACTAATTTCAATACGTTGTGTCAATCGGCATAGCTGTGGATCTTTAGTGCACAATTTACTTCATATAGGACGATATGGGAGGTGTACACATCATTCTAGATTTAATTTAGTACGCTATACCAAAATTCATGCCAATCAAAAGATTAGCAGGGACTTTGGGGCACCATTTACCTAAAATCGGGCGAAACTATATATGGAAGCTATATCAAAATCTGAACCGATTTTCTCGAAACATAGCACACATCATTCTAGACCAAATTTAGCAGGCTATACCAAATTTCGTGCAAATCGAAAGATATATTTAACATATATATGGGAGCTATATCTAAATCTGAACCGATTTTCTCGAAACTTAGCACACATCATTCTAGACCTAATTCAGTAGGCTATACCAAATTTCGTGCAAATCGAATGATATTAAGGAACTGTGGTACACAATTTACCTTACATCGGACGAAAATATAAATGGGAGCTATATATAAATCTCGACCGATCTTTCCCAATCCTTGGGCCAAACAAATGAGCTGTGGCAAATTTCATCCAATTCAGATCATAAATGCGACCTGTACGTACCTGTACGACCTTTGTGTACGGACGGACATGCATAAATGGACTCAGAAAGTGATTCTATGCACATTCTCA
>NW_026886051.1:0-7571 GCF_032173495.1 Musca vetustissima
ACTCTGCAGATTATTTCCAATTTTGATTTTAATGCAAATGAACTTTTGGTCTTTATGTCGGCGACGACCATTGACTTGTACATGTCAGCGCCAGCATTGATTTATCATTTATTTTGTTTTTTTTTCTGTCTGATTCGATTATTTTGCGTAAATTCAGTAGCAAATGCGTACGTGTTCAATTATATGTTCATTATTGGTATATTGCATTTGCGAATGCAGATTTTTGAAACAAGTCAAATATTACGAAAAGTTTAGTGGTGATCAAATACGTAAAAGTCACTCTATATTATTTTTCATCTACTTAGAGGGGAAATACAAAAAAGAGCTTTTACCATTATTTTACAAATATGTTGACCTATTTATTGCTCAAATTTCCAGCTTACGGTGGAATTATTATTTTAACATGCAAAATTATTATAATCTACTGGGGTCTGTTTTTGGTAATGATCCGGTAATATTTAGGCGATGAAATTGAACAAAAAATTGTATTTTTTCCTGATCGCTCTAGAGGCCATAATTATGACGCGAACCAGGAATGGAATCTGGTCAAAGAATGTTGTAGTGAAGATTGGTTAATATTTAGCAGGTCAAATTTGTATTATATTATCTCCTGAAGGACATTGACCCGAGAAGTTGATAGTACAACCAGGAGAAGTGATTGAACTTTAAATTGATACCAAGGGAAGTTATACTCAAGGACGACACCTAAAAGTTTTGGTAATGTTAAGATGATATTTAGGGGGTGCAATGCACAGAAACTTTATTTTTGTCAAATTTTCTAGTCGTTCTAGGGAAGGGGATCTGATCAAATATTAGAACGACTGCTTAAAGAGACAAAACTTTTATTTTATGGCTTTAATATTCACCACGGGAAAAAATTGGAAAGTAGAGCTGCTATATTCGGTCAAAAGGGTGCACATATCGGAAAAATGTGCACAGGCTCAGAATATAGAACCACAGAAAGTTAGATTTTCGTGGTAGCTTTGTAGGGTATCATATGGTCGACCCGTCCGACTATACTGCTCTGCTCAATGATTTCCAGCTACAAATCTCAAGTAAGTATTTTCCCTATATTGGATCAAAATACGGGGTTAACAACCAATGCACAACAATACAAATTATATCCGAAATATGATACCATAACTTTTTCAGATGTCATTGTCAGCATTAGACCAAGTACGAATGATGTTACGTTGTGACAGTGCTCAAACCCAATCATGTGATCCGTTCGCTTTTCTAGTTTTAACCAGTCGGACTGGGCCGACTATATGATACCCTTCACCACTTTGGGTATATTTTACATATATGTCCTAACAGAAGTCGCGTCTTTGTTATATATCTATATCTGAACCGATTTCAGGGAAACATTCTAGACTTAATTCAGTACGTCATGCCAAAATTCATCCAAATGAAAAGATTTCCACCATTTACCTAAAGTCCGGAGAAATTATATATGGGAGCTATATCTAAATCTGAACCGATTTTCATGAAACTTAGCACACACATCATCAGTACGCTATGCCAAATTTCGTGCAAATCGAAAGATATATAGGGACTTTGGTACACCATTTACCTTAAATCGGGCGAAAATATATATGGGAGCTATATCTAAATCTGAACCGATTTTCACGAAACTTTGCACACATCATTCTAGACTTAATTAAGTACGCTGTGCCAAATTTCGTGCAAATGGAAAGATATATTGGGACTTTGGTAAACCATTTACCTTAAATCGGACGAAAATATATATGGAAGCTATATCTAAATCTGAACCGATTTTTCCCAATTTCAATAGGGTTCGTCCTTGGGCCAAACAAATGAGCTGTGCCAAATTTCAGCCAATTAGAATCATAAATGCGACCTATACTTTGTTTACAATTTAACATGGATAGACAGACGGACGGACGGACGGACATGCATAAATCGACTCAGAAAGTGATCCTTTTGTCTGTTGCAAACATATGCACAAAGACATAATACCCTGTACCACAGTGTGGTGAAGGGTATAAAAAGAGTTTTACAGAGACACCGAAAGTCTACCAAACAGAATCCGACTCCCGATCCGTCTTACAATCGAAGCACACAGTACTACAGAGGGCAATTACTCCCACCCGAGTCACTTCCTTCAAAACCGAAAGTATATTTTATTTTGGAAAACAAAAGTTTTCGATCGAAAACTACCAATGAAATTTAACTTTCTGTAGAATTTCGGCGCCATGTATGAAACATGTTATTTAGAATGCAACAAATGTGCACTTCTGCATATAAGTTGAGAAAATTGTTTCATTATTAGTTGACCTAGGTATAATATTAGCGTTGATCCAAATAATATGACGATCATTCTTTAATAGGTATGCAGTTTAGTATTAGGATATATGCCCGCACTTGATCCTTCAGAGTTGAAAAACTATGTTATGGGTGAATTGTGCCCCTTTCACCACACTGTGGCACAGGGTATTATGTCTTTGTCCATATGTTTGCAATATGCAAAAGGAAAATGATAGGCCTATAGTTATTTTTTGAGAATATGCACATAATCACTTTTTGAGTCGATTTATGCATGTCCGTGCATATCATTTATTTAGGTATTAGGTTGGGGAAAACAAAATCTTTATATATGAACTATAGGACTTTATCTAACATGCTTCGGTATATCCGATTTGGGCCAAATATGTACCGTTTTGTTGTATGATTTGTTTCCATTGGAAATGCATTTCTCGAGCATTTCTCCGCATAAGCCATGCGGCTAAAATTGCCTCTCTGTTCACTTCCATTTTTAACACCCTGTAAATCACAAGTGAATGCACCAAACAAAATACAGGAATATATTTTTTTACTGCGAAATGTCACCGAGCATAAATCTGAAATTGTTAGATCTATAATTTACGAGATATCTATCAGTACAGCCAACTGCCGAAAAAATAATGTATTTCTTTTCCCCAACCTAATATTTATATATCTCTCGTATAGGTTAGGTTAGGTTATGTTGAAAAGAGGGGTGGATGATACCACCACGTGTCCAACATGAGAAGGACATACACTTAAGCCATATGAGGCCTGTTGTACGCTCTAGATGTGTGGAGAAAGAAATAGTGAAGTGTATATTAATAAAGAAAAGCATTTGGGTTTGATTCCCTATGAATCTAGGAATTCCGTGTTTTTCCGAACTCCTGCTCTCTTTTCCATTCACACCCCCTCGGATCTCTCGTATATACTTTCAGCCCATTTTATCTAAATGTTGCCCCAAATACGCAACGTTTCTCCGATTGCGACGAAATTTTGCGTAACCTACCAGAATCACGTTAGTGAGTTTAGTTGAAATTAGTGTATATGCAGATATAGCCCCCATATATATTTTCGACCGATTTCATCTAAATTATGTACCAAAAAATCCGCGTGAAATTTTGTACACTTTTGCACTACTTTTCTTACTGGTTTTTATATACACTTCGTTTAGAAAATGAGCCTGAAACTTTAACAATAACGATAATAGGCCGGTTTTGTTATATGTTAATATTAGCATAGTTATTTTTTTTTTTTTTTGTATAAATTGGTTAAACCATATTCATCACTCCTCTAGCTTAATTTTATTTAAATTGTATTGACAAAAATGTATATAAAAGTTACTGTATTGTATTTCCCTATAGGTAAAGTCTGTACGCATTGTACCGCGTGTCATAATAGCATCATTACCACGTCTGGAGCCATACGAGTTAAAATCTTTGGGTGTCAATTTACGCTCCGAAAGATAGCAAGCGGCTGGGGAGTTGCGAGCTATAGAACCGGCGGGAGAAATGTGCTCGGTGGTAACACCCAAGAACTGTTTGTTGTTCTTGGGTGACAGGCATCCTTAATGCTATTAAACTTGGGCAATTCACGAGTCATGCCCTCAAAGAAGGGTGGACGCTTAATGTAGGTGGATTCACCATTCCAGGGATATAATTTAGCATCGGAGACTTGCAAAGTTTGCCAATCTTCTGAACCCAATTCAATTTTGCTGTACACTTCCTGGAACATGGCTGGAATGACATGTTTGTTTTCTACTTCTTGGATCTCGGAGCGTGTTGGCCAAATATCTCTAAGGAAAACATTTTGTCCGTTGGCGTCAATGCCCAAAGGTTCAGTCTCGAAATCTATGTCAACACGGCCAGCAATAGCGTAAGCAATTACCAACAAAGGACTGGCCAAATAGTTGTCTCTGGTGTTGGGGTGAATACGTCCTTCAAAGTTTCTGTTGCCAGACAAAACGCCACAGCAGACCAAGTTGTTCTTTTCGATTGTGTTGACAACATTCTCATCCAAAGGACCAGAGTTGCCAATACAGATCATGCAGCCATAACCGACAATATTGAAGCCGAGTTTCTCCAAATAGGGAATAACTCCAGACTCTTTCAAATAGTACGTGACAACGCCGGAACCAGGTGACAAAGATGTTTTGATGTAAGGCATAATGCTGAGGCCTTTCTCAGCGGCTTTCTTAGCCAACATACCAGCACCCAACATGACTGAGGGGTTGGAGGTATTGGTGCAACTGGTAATGGCGGCAATGACGACAGAACCATGTTTAATGGTATATTTTTTGCCATCGTCCCATTGGAATTCTCCAGAGTTGGCCAAATTGTCGGCGGGAATTGCAAAACCTTTGAAACCGACGGGATTAACGAAGCAATCGTTGAAGTCCTTCTTCATTTCGGATACGGATACACGATCATGAGGACGCATGGGTCCTGAGACTGATGTAACAACTGTCGACAAATCCAAGGTAACAGTGTGGGTAAATCTAGGATCCTGTGATTCATCGGAGTAGTTACGCAGTGACGTGTAGCTTGCAAATATTGTCTGATAATTTCAATTTTCTTTTCAGAACGATTAGTTTGTTTCATATAGTTCAAGGTATTTTCATCGATGGGGAAATAACCAACAGTAGCACCGTATTCAGGGCACATGTTACTGATGGTAGCACGATCAGCAATGCTCAATTCAGCTACACCAGGGCCGTACAATTCAACGAATTTTCCGACCACACCCAATTGGCACAAATGTTTGGTGATAGTCAAGACCAAATCGGTGGATGTAACAAGAGGACCCAATTTACCGACCAACTTATAGCCAATAACTTCGGGCAACAACATAGAGATTGATTGGCCTAACATAACAGCTTCGGCTTCAATACCTCCAACACCCCATCCAAGTACACCCAAACCGTTGATTATTGTGGTGTGTGAATCGGTACCAACAACACTGTCAGGATACAACATTTTGCCGCCTTCAGTATCAGCTTCGAACACTACACGGGCCAAATATTCCAAATTGACTTGATGGACAGTACCCGAACCGGGTGGTACAATTAACACGTTGTTAAAGGCACGAGCGCCCCACTTAAGGAAAGTAAAACGTTATTTGTTACGTTCAAATTCCAAATTTTGATTTTTAGAGAGGGCGTCAGATGTACGGGCAAAATCCACCTAAACTGAGTGGTCAATAACTAAATCAGCGGGGCAAATTGGGTTGATCTTTTCAGGATCACCGTTCAAATCGCGCACAGTGTCGCACATAGCAGCGAAATCGACGACAGCAGGTACACCAGTGAAATCCTGTAATATAACACGAGCTGGAAACTTCCACATCATTTTGTCCCTGTTTCAAATCAGGTGTCCATGCTAAAATACTTTGTACATCCTTCTCTAGGACATGGAAATTATCGCAATTACGGACAGCAGATTCCAACAGCACTCGAATGGAATAGAGCAATTGATCATATTTGGGATCTATTGAGGCCAAATCAAAGAACTTGTATTCGACTTCTTCTTTTTGAAAAGATTTTTGAAATTGCGCATATGGATTTGGGCCGGTCATGGTAAATCTCTTTTATACATCTATTGCTTCTGATTTAAAGATTTCTTGCCTTTTAATACGACTACTTTCACCTGCGACGTCGTTTTTATTCATATCATCCAATTTAATAAAACTTCTTTCTAGAAAAATATGTAATGTAAATTCTGAATCCTTGTCTGCAGATGTTACACTTTAATACACCATTGTCAGGGTAATCTCAATGCCTAAATAGCATCCTTATTAATGCCAGTAATTTTTTATTTATTTTTGAAAATTTCAACTGAAACAGCTGCACTTTTATGCCACTTACAAATAGTACAACTTTTTGGAGCATTTATTTTGCCTTAAGTTCTTTGCATGTGTGTACTTATGCATATCTTCTCGGCTATTTTGTAAATTTAATGTCGTGACAAAGTCATTTTGAGTTTCAGTCATTTTTGACATTTTCCAATTTGTCTGTGAATAGTTGGTAGGCAAAATGATAATGTCAACGGGTTGAGGCAAAATTGACATACAGAAACGAAATAACAGCTGTATGTTGAGACATTTGTTCGGCTGGCTCCACATGTCCTCTATAATCCTTCCAGTTATGGTCAAACAAAGTAAACAAAAATAATGTTATGGTATGCAAAAGGTATGCCGAAGGTATTTTTGCATTTGGGGATAACAACTACTGTGGATGGATGTATATACACAGAAAGTGACACATTTAGATTACCAATAAGTAAATTGATAATTATTCTAAGTATCCATAAAATGTTTTAAACAAAAATAAATATTTTTTTTAATAACTAGGGTTATGTTCTTCGATCTTATTACAAATTGTGCTTAATAGTTATTGGCAAATTTCATGCATTTGCATACAATGAAAATAGTTTTTTTTTGTCAAACATCCTTAACGAACTCCCCTTGGATCTAAAACAAAAAGGACAGATGGAACCGAACTTTAAAACTAAACTTCAAACAAACAAAAATTGTTCACACAAACTTACGGATTGCTGTTAACATACCTTTTTGTAAACACAATTTGACCAGAAGGCAATTAAAACCTTACACCCAACTCAATTCTATTTCCTACATTTACACACCCGTCTTCTTCCCGTAAACTTGAACCGAGTGTTTTGCTGGAGAATAGGTCACGACGATGACGATATGGTGATGTGCTATGCAAGCAAATGCATACCACCACCACCCTTAATGATAGTAATTGCATGCAACATGCATTTAACTGCAATTAGTACATTTATTAGGCCAAGTATTAAGTAACGCAAAAGTGGTAGCACCGCGTCTAAAAGTCGAATAGTTGTGTGTGTGTGAGAGAGTGTAAAAATTGGATTTGCCAAAGGAATGAACAGTGTTTTGATAGAAATAAAATAAGGAACATATATTTCGGAGTTTCAAATAATAAACATTCAGATTAGAATCTAGACGGTCGGTGTACAATGCCTATCGATAGAACAAGCATATATGAAGTATCATTGACATGGAATCGGACCATATTTAATATGTGATCTACATGACATGTCATTCTGAAAAACATACGAATATTTTTTTTGTCTTTGAGGACCCTACTATAAATAAATCTTTGGATGTCAAAAAATCGCGTCTGGTGTTTTTTTAGGGGTAAAGACAACAAGTAAAAACGTCATTAAGTTCGGTTGGGCCGAACTTTTTGTATCCTTCATAACTTGGTGTGTTCAGCAATACTATGAATGAAGCAACAAGCAACACAACAT
>NW_026886052.1:0-73823 GCF_032173495.1 Musca vetustissima
AGCTCCGAAATGCTCGCTCGAATTCGAGTGAAGAGTGAAACTCGCTCGAATTCGAGCGGGAGTACTCTTGCGAATAGAAAAAGTAAATAGAGTATACTCTATTTTTCTCTGCCACTCAAATAAGAGCGCAAGTGCTTCGCTCGTTTTCGAGTGGGAGTGAAATACGCTCGAAATCGAGCAGATTACACTCTTGCCGAGTACTCTTTTATTGTTATTTATGTTTTTGTTGTGATACCGTTGTTTTACTTGATGTTGTTTGTGTGCATTGTTTGTTTGTTTTGTGATGTTTGGTTTGCTGTACTGCTGGGAAAGCATGCATCAACAAGCTCGTTCTCTGCGTTCACTTTATGTAAGTCTGAAATAGTGACAGCAAGACGACAGCCTCCAAATTGAAACCCTCGACAATATTTTGATACTAAAATTAAATAATGAACCACTTATGCATTCATGGGTTTTCTTTCAAACCAGCGCTTTTAATATTTTTGGAGAATACTTTTCCACATTTTTTAATGAATACCATTTTAAAAATTTGTTTGGAGGTGTTTATGCTTTTAAAAAAATATTGAATTAATTAAATCACACGGTTGAATTCATTTTATAAATTAAAATAAAAAACATATAAAAATCTTATATGGTATAAGATTTTTATTTGTATTTCACATTTTCAGTAAACAAAATAATCGATCTCCCCACAGCACACAAAAGATCAACATCAAAAAATGTTTGCTACTACACACACACACACACACAAATAACCAAACAACCAAATTTATTTGTCCACTCGATTTCACTCTTAGAGTGAACTCATACTCTATTTCGAACATTTTGACTCACACTCTTTTTCTTCATCAAGGAGTACTCGCGAGCACTCCCAAACAAAATAAAAGAGTGGAGAGTATACTCCCTAAAAATCTCGCACTCTTTACTTACTCCCACTCGGGAGTATTTTTCACTTGCGAGTAAAATCGAGCAAATCGGAGCTCTGCGCTAAATACGTACATACACCCGTATTATGTTTTGTTGTGTGCTTGAAAACACAAACATCTACATATATTTATATGCCAAAATTTAATTAAGAAATTAGTCTGTACATGATTATAAAAGACAACAAAAGCAAAATTAACATAAAATCGGGTACATATTGGCATTGTTTAATGTTATAAAAAATGTCAGCGTCAAAAATAACCAAATTGCCTGGTAAATTATTCTTAATAATAATAGATGCAATCAGTGTTGCCAATTTAGCACTTTTAGTGCTAGATTTAGCACTTTTATAACTCGTTTAGCACAAAAAAAATTGATCTAGCACCTAGCATCTTTTTTAGCATTTTTTAACATTTTCCGTCCATTTTTTAGATTAGTCCTAAAAAATAATTGCCGTTTTTCGATTTCACATACACCTATTGAAATTTCTTTATGTTTCACGCTATAAGTTTTCCAATGTTAAAAGTGTCAGTAATTCTATGAACAATGAAAAAAAAAACGATCCGGCGGAACTTTTTTTACCCTGCACCATGTGGTGTTTATAAATTTTTTTTTAATATATAGTCTGCTAGTAGTTTGTTTATTTGAAAAAAAAAACAAATTATGCGGGGCCTTCGTGGGGGAGTAATGTAAAAATCATGACCTTAAATTGTAAACTTTCTGGAAAAATGTTTTCTATTCAACCGGAATCCAGAATGTCAAATTAGAGCCACTTCATAGTACAAAAAATGGGTCGCGCCCACTTCATATGGGGGCTATGTCAAAAGATGGACCTACATCGAAAAATTTCCTCAAACATATTTTTTAATTACAGCCACTTTGGTGGGAAAAAGGTTTTACAACCTTAAAAGTATGGAAGTAGGTCGGAAATTTTATATGGAGTATATGTCCAAACATAGAAAATTGTCCGTAAAAATATTTTCTACCCTAACAGAATACGACTAAACCCCTCAAAATACCGAAAATAGGTCGGTAGGGCTGTGAGCAAACACTGACTAGATTGATTATTTTCTGCAGCCTCTGAAAACGTACAATGTGATATTACAATCAATTCTATTATAAAATTTCCACGACCGCAATACACGGGCCAATATTGATAATTCTTGGTATGGAGATTTTCTGCCTAATGAGGATCCAAAATATCAAATTGAAGCCACTACAGCTGAAAAACGTGCCTAAAGTCATCACCACAGAATAATAGAGGTACCGCTCTTCACCGAAGCATGGACTCATATTGATCATTTTTGGTAGGGGTATTTTTTTCGAATTAAAATCCAAAATATGAAATTAGAGCCAGTTCGGTTGGGGCTACCCTAAAAAGGAGAGATATATCCCATTTTCAGTACTAAACACCCTAGAAATATTAGTAATGTGCAAAATTTTAAAGATTTTTCTTCAATATTGCGAGGTATATCGTTATTTAATCAGACAGACGGACATGGCTACATCGAAGAATTTTATTCTGATTAAGAATAAAAAGGATCTCAGGTGAATATTTCGAGGTGTTGCAGGAATATTTAAAATACACTCACTCCATCTTGTGTATATAATAAATTTTTGATAAATACAGATCTCATTATTAGCTACAAGCAAAGTTCCTTCTATAAACTTTTTAGCACTTTTATTTGGTACTGTTTTAAATTTTTTAGCAACGACATAACAAGAAATCCCAGTTAAAGTTCTTACAACAAACTCTGACAAAAAGCCAAAAAGGTATGTCCTGATTTATATTAGGCGAGTTTACTTGCGGCAATTTTTATCGTTCTCTTTTGAACTTGCTTCATTCGTCTATACTAGGCAATTCGATTTCAAAAATAGTCTTTTTTGACAATGTTCTGGATTGGTATTTTAAATTACTGACACTACAAACAAATTTCACAAAACGAATTGCCAGAAAATTGTCGGTACGAGCAAAATTGGGACTATGAAAAATGAAAATGAAAAAGCAGCAAATAAAAAGTTTAGAAGTTTAAAATAGTTTTACTTGACAGCAGAGCTCCGAAATGCTCGCTCGAATTCGAGTGAAGAGTGAAACTCGCTCGAATTCGAGCGGGAGTACTCTTGCGAGTAGAAAAAGTAAATAGAGTATACTCTATTTTTCTCTGCCACTCAAATAAGAGCGCAAGTGCTTCGCTCGTTTTCGAGTGGGAGTGAAATACGCTCGAAATCGAGCAGATTACACTCTTGCCGAGTACTCTTTTATTGTTATTTATGTTTTTGTTGTGATACCGTTGTTTTACTTGATGTTGTTTGTGTGCATTGTTTGTTTGTTTTGTGATGTTTGGTTTGCTGTACTGCTGGGAAAGCATGCATCAACAAGCTCGTTCTCTGCGTTCACTTTATGTAAGTCTGAAATAGTGACAGCAAGCCTCCAAATTGAAACCCTCGACAATATTTTGATACTAAAATTAAATAATGAACCACTTATGCATTCATGGGTTTTCTTTCAAACCAGCGCTTTTAATATTTTTGGAGAATACTTTTCCACATTTTTTAATGAATACCATTTTAAAAATTTGTTTGGAGGTGTTTATGCTTTTAAAAAAATATTGAATTAATTAAATCACACGGTTGAATTCATTTTATAAATTAAAATAAAAAACATATAAAAATCTTATATGGTATAAGATTTTTACTTGTATTTCACATTTTCAGTAAACAAAATAATCGATCTCCCCACAGCACACAAAAGATCAACATCAAAAAATGTTTGCTACTACACACACACACACACACAAATAACCAAACAACCAAATTTATTTGTCCACTCGATTTCACTCTTAGAGTGAACTCATACTCTATTTCGAACATTTTGACTCACACTCTTTTTCTTCATCAAGGAGTACTCGCGAGCACTCCCAAACAAAATAAAAGAGTGGAGAGTATACTCCCTAAAAATCTCGCACTCTTTACTTACTCCCACTCGGGAGTATTTTTCACTTGCGAGTAAAATCGAGCAAATCGGAGCTCTGATTCTGTCATAATATGCTTATTCGTTTGTCGACATTGTCAGTCGTTACCAGAGCTCCGATTTGCTCGATTTTACTCGCAAGTGAAAAATACTCCCGAGTGGGAGTAAGTAAAGAGTGCGAGATTTTTAGGGAGTATACTCTCCACTCTTTTATTTTGTTTGGGAGTGCTCGCGAGTACTCCAATTGAATTTGCTGCAAAATACCAAATTGCAGCAAATTCAATTGAAAACGCGCTCAAGAACCCCAAAATACCGAAAATTGGGGGTACCCTTATATGGGGCTATCCGAAAAAATTGATTATTCATAATTTTTTTTTTGTGGAGAGATTTGGTACCTATTATGAACTCAAAATACTAAATTACAGCAAATTCAGCGGAAAATTACTATCAAAATCCCCAAACTACTGAAAATTAGTAGGAACTGTGGTATGTGGGCTATCAGAAAAAGTGGACCTATATTTATAATTTTTGTGGTGACATTTACTACCCAATAAGAATCCAATTTAGCAAATTTCAGCGAATTCGGTTCAAAAACGAGCTGAAAAACTCCAAAATACCGAAAATTGGGGGGTACCCTTATATGGGAGCTATGCCTAAACGTGGACCGATATATCCCATTTTCGAACTTGACCTGCCCATGCAAAATTTCAGCACCCTACCTCAATTCCTTCAGAAGATAGCGGATAGACGGACGGACGGGCGTGGTTCGATCGTCTTTGAATTTTACCCAGATAAATATATGTATATGTATATATATATACTTTATAGGATCGGAATAATATTACGATGAGTTAAAAACTGAATGACAAAATGAATATACCCTCCATACTATGGTGGAGGTTATAAAAAACAACTTTACTAGGCAGTTAGAAGCAAAACAACGAGAAACAATGCCATGAAAATACACGGAATCCGTTTTACGGCGACAATTGTAGAGGAGTAGAGTAATTTGCAGTAGATTGAATTTTAAACTACTTCACAGAGAGTGATAGGCAAACGTCAATCAACAAAATATTGTCAAGACAATTTTGTACTCTACCATAGTATGGATATTCGTTAGTCGAAATTGTCAGCTTTTACACTTTGTGTCAAACATAGAATTTTATTCTGATCGAGAATATATACTTTATAGGGTCTCCGAAAGAAGAAACATTGAAGAACTGCAATCACGAACGGATCTGCCGAAAATGTTTAATAATGGTCGCAGAAATATATACTGTAGTCTTCGAATTAGTGTCGTTGTTGATAGCCAATATATTCCCCCTAATGTTGACACATTTAGGGGGCATATTTCACAATTTGTTGTTAGCTATATACATAATATTATGAAAATCCTAATTGAAAATCTTGGCTATAACACTATATGTCATGATGTTCCCAAATTGTCACATCTTCCTCTCACGCACACACATGTGTTCTTTCATATATGAATTTTATACAACAAAAATGTAAATCAGGTCACATCATTAAAAATGTGTACATAAAAGCTACACATGAACGTGTACACTGAGTCTTGTACGAATTTACACACAAATTCACATCACACGCATTTTATATCCTTTGAACAGACAGACAGAAAACATCTGAATTATAACTTCATACCACTCAAAAGGCTGCAATATGAATGAATGTAAACGATAGTATTCTTAAGCAATATGTATAAGTAGATTAATTTAAATGGTCAAATTTCGAAGAGAAGAAATGTCCGGATAGAAACACAGAACGAGAATAATTAATGAAAAATGCAATATTTGTCCCAATGGATATGCCATAATTTGGGATACTTAGTAATGTCAATCTCATTAGTAATGACCAAGGAAGCCGCATTTACAGAGACTAGGTTGTATTTAACACTAGAACGCCGAAGGCGGTCATTTTGACCGCTTTCCAATTTCAAGAACAAAAGCAACTGTGCGTTTAATGACACTTTTTTTAAATTTTGGTGACTTTTTGTACCTCATAGAATTACGTTTATTATAAAAAATTCACCAAATTAAAAAAAAGTGTCATTAAATGCACAGTTGCTTTTGTACTTCAAATTGGAAAGCGGTCAAAATGACCGCCTTCGGCCTTCTAGTGTTAAGAACAATATTTCATTTAATCACATTTCCAGTTAAATGACTTCATTTTCCAAATGTCAAAATTTACAAAGAAGTAAAGGATTATTTGTGTATTAAAAAATTACAAAGTAAATAATGTGGAGACCAAGACATCAATTCATCTGTGGTCCCTATTCTCCTAAATATCAGTGTCAGTGCAAACTGTTAATTCAGCTTCAAAGGACAAACAAAACAATTAATAATGTTAGTTAATGTAAGAAGCAATTTGGATCTCAGATATTTGGAAATGTTTGCGGTTTGGTAAAATGTTATTATTTTGGTAATCAAATAGACTGAAAGCTTCCAAGTGGATATTAAGCTTGATTTTTATACCCTTCACCACACTGCGGTTATTATGGCTTTGTGCATATGTTTGTACCAGGCAAAAGGAATCGAGATAGACCTTCCTTTTGTGAGTATCCATAGAACCACTTTCTGATCGATTTATGCGTGACCGTCCGTCCATATACTTTTGTGAACAAAGTACAGATGGCATTTATGATCCGATTTGGATGTCACTTATTTGGACCAAAGACGAACCCTATGAAATTGGTTCAGATTTAGATATAGCTTCCATATATGGTTTCGTCCGATTGTATGTAAATGGTGTACTAAACTTCCAATATTAGCCCGATTGAGACAAAATTTTGCACAGCTTACTGAATTAGGTGTAGATTATTATGTGTCAAGTTTTGTTAGAATCGGTTCAGATTTAGATATATGTCCCTCATACATTTTTGTCCTATTTTATTTAAATTGTGCAAATTTAGGGGTATATATCTGCTCGCTTTACATGAAATATTGCATAGCGTATTGGATTGAAGACGTTTCAGGTTTACACATGAATAGGACAACACAACAATAAGAGACTGCTGGTTTTTACAAAAGAAACGTACAGTTGTATATTATTTGTTATTGTTCTTTCTTATTGATTATCGCTCATTAATTGAGTGTAATTTAATGTTCCGAAAATATACCGTTATAAGATTTTTTCTATTTTGTTTCGGTACTGTGGTAAAAGTGCAGTATTTTTTCGCGACACTTGAGTTTTTTCGCACAAGTTAAAACGTGAAGGTCAATAATTTTAATTTTCACCGTAATTAAAGTAATTTGAATTACAATTCGTAATTCGAGGGAAATCACTGAATGTTGAAGAAAAACTAAAAATTAAAATTTACAAAGAATTTGGTTTGGCAGAAGCCGGAATGTAGTATCAGATTTTTAAAAAATGAATCAAGTTACGGAAAAATATGAAAGGTCGAACAAAAAGTGTACTTTCAGCAGCAGATAAACGTGCTATACTTAGAACAGCTTCAAACTCTCACGACTCCGCAGCACTAATTTTAGAGTCTAAAACTTAAGAAGAAACCACCGCTTAACGACACACATTGGACGGTGAAATAATTTCGACACACATTGAAAAAAAAAATAATTTCGAGGGGCCAGATGGTTTTAATTATTATTTCCACGATATTCGAAAAGAAAATCATAATTTGGATCTCTTGCATAGCAGAGTGGGCGGTGTAATGGTATGGGGGCCTATGGTACTATCGATTTGCAAATTGCTACAAAAATTTTCTTCAGGAAGCATTTCCTCAATTTAGATTTTTTTTTGAGACCTAGAATGGATATTCCAGCACGACAATGCACCGATTCATACAGCTGGAGTCGTAAAGTCTTGGATTCGAATCCAAAATGTCAAGCTTCTTAACTGGCCACTTTACTCCCCGGACCTTAATGTAATTGAAAATGTGTGGGGTTGGCTAGTTAGAAAAGTTTGCGCTTCTGGTAAGCAGTACAACAACAGAGATGACTTTATATATGCAACAAAAGAGGCCTGGTCCACAATTTCCCTTGATTACATTAAATCGTTGTACGATTCCATTCCAGACAGAATGTACGAAGTAGTTCTTAACAAAGAAAGACCTACTCATTATTAATATTGCAAAAATTTGTTCAAATCTCAATAATGTAACTTTAAAAATAAACCAAAATAAAAAAAAAATAAACTATACATATTTTCATCAAAGTGATGTACCAAATACCTCATTTCTAAGCACTTCACCTAGCTAATTTCGTCTAAATCCATTTAAATGGTCTGTTCTATCTACAGGATACATATGAGCATCTCTTGTATGTACCCAAAGTGGTGAAGGATATCATATAGTCGGCCCGTCCGACTTTTTTCTTTCCTTACTGGTTAAGAATAACTTTTGCAGTCAATTACATTTAAAAAAGAATTAGTAAACATAAAAAAAGTTTCCCAACATACCGTAAAGCGAGTAATTGTTTAAAGCATATTATGCAGCGGATTTAAAAAAATATTTTTTTCACACAGCAGTAGTCGTAAATTGTTTGGAGAATACATTTTGCAATAGTAGAGAAGACGTAACATTTTAAAGTAGGCGTGGATTTTTAAGAACATGTTTTCTTGTATATTTTGGGCTAGGTTTATATATAAAACTTTTTCTTGCCGATTTTTAGAAGTGGATTCCACAGACAATTTCTTACTTGTAGATTTTTTTGAGTGAATTTTACAGATATTTTGTTCTAGCAGATTTTTTGCCTTATTTAAACGTGGATCCTATAGAGAATGTTTCCTTGCATATTTTGTAGTAGGTAAGTTTATAGAAAAAATTTTCATCCATATTTTTAGGCAGGGATTCAATACATAATTTATTTTCTTGTAGATTTTAGACGTGGATTTTATAAAGATTTTTTTTTTCCTTTGCCGATTTACAATCGTGGTGTATATAGAGATTTTTTTCCTGATTTCAGGAGTGTATTTTACAGAGATTTTTTTCTAGCAGATTTTTAGACGTAGAGACTAGAGACTTTTTTCTTGCAGATTTTTAGCCTAATATGTAGAAAATTGTTTCCTGCTGACTTTTTTAACAAAATAAATTTTCCAAACGACTAGTCCCAGTAGAAAGTGTCTTGCAGACAACAATGTGAAATCTTTGACGAAATTTTCACACAAGTGTCGCAGTATTCATGTACGACAACTTGGGCGACAGGGTAAGCGAAGCTGTCGTCGACGACAACTTCGGCGACTAATCTCCCTACTTTTCGTTAACGACAGATTCACTTTCTATCGTTTACACATTCGTTAATGACTGTATACCTCTTGTCATCAATCTTGTCGTCAATCATACCCCATTTAAAATTGAAATAAAAATATATATACAGTGAGTGTAATAAATATTTTGCCTCAATACAAATTTGACAAAATTCTAATATATACGCCTAAAGCCAGCATACTAAAGATGTAAAATGAATTATGTATGATGGGATATGTTTGTGGACATATTTAGATCTTATTTCTGCAAGAATCACTGCGAAAGACCTATTGGTCTCGAAGAAATCGGCCAAAATCTATACCAACCAAAAAATGATTATCACAAAAAAGTATTTTGCTTTTTATTAACATTTTTGAAAAAATCATTATATAAGAACACGCTTTGTCTTTTTATAGTTACCATTGCGGGCAAACACATACTAAAAGCGATTTGGCGACGATTCCAATAAACCTCTGAATTTTTTCGCGAATATTTTCTCAAATTTACTCGTCCTAATCTCAAAATGGGAGTATTAGATATAGTCGTCGCGGCTTCAAAGCATCCCAAATAAGTTTAGAATAACAAAAAGGAGGTTTTGCAAAATAAATCGCGAGGATAGGACCTTAAAAACTATTAAAACCAAAATCCGACAAACAAATTATTTAAAAAAATATCGCGAAACCCCATTTTTCTGACTTTGAAAACTTTATGGTTCATTAATATTGATCTAGGAACCAATATATGCGATGAAAATAGCAATAAGGTGGTCAGATTCAAAGAAATGAACAGTTCTAAAACAACAGAAACTACAAACAGTACATGAAGTTGGGAGAAAACATCATTCTTCGTCAAATACTATTGCGTTTTAAAAAACTGTGGTAGATGGTGACGAATACGCAGTCAATATTTTACATCCGTTTAACACCATCAGTTGCGAATAAAATGCATCAGTGAATAAACTTGTCCATGTATTTATTTTCGAAATTTGATGTATTTCTATTGCCACAAAACCGTTCATATCTTAGAATCTGACCTTCTTATTGCTATTTTCATCGCATATATTGGTTCCCAGATCAATATTAATGGACCATAAAGTTTTCAAAGTCTGAAAAATGGGGTTTCGCGATATTTTTTTTTTTTAATAATTTGTGTGTCGGATTTTGGTTTTAATAGTTTTTAGGGTCCTGTCCTCGCGATATATTTTGCAAAACCTCCTTTTTATTATTCTAAAGTTATTTGGGATGTTTTGAAGCCGCGACGACCATATCTAATACTCTCATTTTGAGATTAGGACGAGAAATTACTATATATTAAATGAAAAATTGTATTGAACGTAAATGTAAAAAATATTCGCGAAAAAATGCCGTGGTTTATTGGAATCGTCGCCAAATCGCTTTTAGTATGTGGTTACCCGCAATGGTAACTATAAAAGGACAAAGCGTGTGTTATATATAATGATTTTTTCAAAAATAATAATAAAAAGTAAAATACTTTTTTGTGATAATCATTTTTGGGTTGGTATAGATTTTGGTCGATATCTTCGAGACCAATAGGACTTTCGCAGTGATTCTTGCAGAAATAAGATCTAAATATGTCCACAAACATATCCCATCATACATAATTCATTTTACATCTTTAGTATGCTGGCTTTAGGCGTATATATTAGAATTTTGTCAAATTTGTATTGAGGCAAAATACTTATTACACTCACTGTACATAATTTTCATTTATATTTTTTATAGCATGAAATTTATTATATTACAAAAACATACATTGTATTTAAATAATATCATATAATATAAATAAGCACATTGCCTGAGAAGTTGTTGAAATGATTATCTCCATGTTGACATTATCAGTAAAGGAACAACCAAATTAAAATGCATTAGAATATAAAACATATTTCAGATATTATTTACAATATTTCACCAATTGCCATTTATTTGCCCCATCCTAAAGTAAAACAATGCATTTAAATAATGATATACTTTAAACTTACCTATTTTAACCAAGAAAACACGTCTTCTTTATCTCAAATTTCTTATATACATATATTTTCAGAAAGAATTTTCTATTTGTTTCTGTCAATATTTCATAGTACACTCGATTCAGGCTATTTTTGTTTTGTTTTCATATTTCGAGAAGAACGAAATTTTCGACGACATATCATGTGTTTAGTCATGAATGACAATTAATAAATTTCGTCAACGTTTCGTCAATGAAATTGTCACGCAAGAGAGTATTTTCTACTGGGGTATTATTGGATTTTTTTTAAAGAATATTTGGTTCTAAATTAAAAATTGTGTACATACTATCGATCTACGTTTTGGTATTGCTCCCATAAACGATACTCAACATAATTCGGTATTTTGGGAAGTTTGGACACGCTTTGAATCGAATTGGCTGTAATTTGGTACTTTGAGTTCAGACTGGAATATCGATTTACTTATTAGTAAAACCCCGATATAACGGTATTCCGGTATTTTCGGCACGTTCTTTAATCGAATTGTCCCTAATTTGGTTCTCTTCCTTTCAAAAATTTGTCATGACATTACCAGCCGTTGTTGAATGTCCCGAACGATTACTGGTATTTTAAATACAAGAAATAAATTCATCTTTTGACATATACCCCATGTATCGGTACTATTACCCCATTTGCCACATTTGGAAAATTATAGCCGCATTTTTTACTCAAAGAAGCTGTGGGTTAGCATTTCGCCTTCTCCATGTTTTAACATAGGCCCCATATAAATGTCTAGTCCGATATTACGTATTTTATGTTTCTAGCTGCATTTGCCACTCCTGTAAAAAGATCTTTGCCAAACATTTTCAATTTGTTCTAATTTTACAATAGTCTCCATATGAAGGACCTTCTTTAATTAGAGGAGTTGTTTTTTCCGCCAAGAATTGATGTCCACCAATTTTTCAATATTTTTATATAGGCCTCAGATATTGGTACAGATCTATTATAGGTATCTATCTCTACCTCACGTTGTAGGTATAGACCGTTCGGTCGCATTTTTTACAAAATTAGTTCAGATGCAAAGATGCTGTACATCAGCATATAATCACTAATACCGCGTTCATAAATTCAAGGATTATTTTCGTTTTACAGGTTCCCGTCGGACATAACCTTCTAATAGCTAAGTCAAATACACTTTAGGGTTGTGTATTTGACTTAGCTATTAGAAGGTACAAGGCACAAGTTTATCATCTCTCCATAGATAAAGAGTTTTTATAATTTCCCTTTTGACATTTCAAAAGTCAGAGTCTGACACACCACTGACATCTTAACTCGACTCCTATAGTTTGCCATGGGTCTATGCCTGCTCTATGCAAATTATGCATTTCATTGCAGGACATTCAATTTGTTGAACAGCTTACGTTTATTAAGGTAAACAACGGTCTGTACGATATTTCCATTACATGGGGCTAGTAAAATAACGTCGCACTAATAGCTCTCTTTAAATAATGTAGTTGTTTTAATTGTTTGTTTCCTTATTGCCATATAAATATACGACATTTATTTAAAATGGAGGGAAAAGGGGGATAGCCTCATTCTTCTACAAAGTTATACGTTATGGTAGTGGTGGGTGGTCAGGAGTTTGGCTGGTTATTAAGCATACATATCAAATTTCAGTTTACCTTGTGGGCAAATGTAAACTCCGAACCCATTAACGTTGGACATTCCGTGTAACCTCAGTAATTTTAACGACAATTATTTCTAAACGGATTTTTTCGCAGGAATTAAAATGAATGCGGCAAGTGGCCGAAATGGACACATATCGTGTAGCATGGAGGGTACGAAGAAAAAAGAATTGCAAGTTTGGTGTTTCAGATTATATTTCTTTGGGTAATTTTTACTCTGTCCTTTACGTACCACATCCCGTTCCCCACCACCTTAGAAGCGTTTATGCTGATGTTATATAATTGCTACTTAGTTGTAACCTGTTGTAATTATAACATTTTTCAATTATAAAAGTGTTGACATTTTGTGTTGACATGTTTTGCCACCAACAAATAAACACACTTTCACGCCCACAAAGGGCAAGACTGTGGGTAATTCTTAAAATCAGAAAATTAATTAAAACAAAAATTGTTCGGAAAGTGTAAAATTAGTAGAATGGCTATTTCAAGATTATGTTTATCGCCATTTTTTATATAGGAAAATATTCAACAGGGAATGATGTTTAAATGATGAAAAAATATGTACTTATCTTACAACAGGTGCAAAAGCGTTAAGTTCGGCCGGGACGAACTTTGGATACCCTCCACCATAGATATACTGACAGGTACTAGAAATGAAAATATAGGGAACATATCAACATATCAAAACCCCCAAAATACTGAAAATTAGGAGGTACCGCTATATGACGGGCTGCCAGAAAAAGTGGACCTATATTTATAATTTTTTGTGGAGATATTCAGTACCCAATAAGGGTACTCTTATATGGGAGTTATGCCTAAACGTGGACCGATAAAGCCCATCTTCGAACTTGACCTGCCTGCAGACAAGAGGCGACTCTATGCGATTTTGGCGATCTCTCTCAATTCGTTTCGTAGAATTTTACGCTGATCAAGAATATATATACTTTATTATATGGTGTAATGTATCCGGTCAATACTGTGGTTTAACGGCAATTGATCTCCCACATATTGAAACACACATGATTCATAATGGTTGGACCTATGATCGTCCATTCATGTCTAAGGTAAAAAACACACACACATTGGTATATGATAAATGAGATCCCGACTGTCATCTGAACTAGTGTAACCCCACATTACAATACATTGTACCCCCTTAACTTTCTGATTGAATGCAATCTGTGTTTTCTCAATACCAGCCTCAAGAGTGCAGCCTTAAGAGTTTGTAACGTCGCGAAATATTGGTTCTAGACCCACCTTTATGTATACCGTCTGTCCATTATAATTTGTAAACACGATACAGACTACAGTTATGGACCACTCTTCACGAAACTTTGCATGTAGGATATGTTCTGGCCAATGAAGACCCCTATTAGGGGATGAAATAGACAAATACTTAATTTTTATCTGATTTTCTGGTCGCTCCAGAGGCCGCAATTATGGCCCACACATCGCGAATTTTTACATGGAGAAGGAGATCGAACCAAAGAATATGCATGCCTGTTTTGATAAAGATCTGTCAATATTTAGCGGGTCAAATGGACCCTGACTTTTGTGTGAAAAATGACAAAATTTGTATTCTATATCGTATAGATTTACCCCTGAAGGACATAGACCCGATAATTTTATAGACAATTTTATAGCGCAAGAGGAGTGGTTGACCTTTCAATTGATAGCAATTACATTGCCGTACGTACTCGGATGTGGGAGTTACACTTAAATATGTACAGGTGCTTACGTAGTCAAATATTATTTAGTGACCCATTACCACACGAGAGGGCGGAAATATAGCGCTTATCGCTTTGAAATTTTCCATGAGGAGCTAGTATGTTCAAAGATAACACCTATTTTTTTCGGTGATGATAATTAAATAATTATATTGGGATGAAATGAACAGAAAACATATTTTTTTGTTTTTTTAAGTAGTTCTATAAGCCACAATTGAAAGCCGAACATCACAAACACAACCCACTGAGAAGGGAATCTGGACAAGTAATTAGAAAGACGGTACTGAATATAAATAGTATTTGTTGACCTCTAGTCTGTCAGGAGAGTGCAAATATCTCGAAATTCTTTCCAAGCTCACAAAATAGAACCACAGAAAGTTTGGTTATCATGGAAGTTGTGTAGTTGTGTAGGTCGGCCCCGTACGACTATACTGCTCCGCTCACTGGTTTAAATAATATTTTTTTATGGATCCATTGTGTGCAGTTCAATGTTTTTAAAGCAGTTTTTAAGAGGGGTTAATAAGTGTGTTTAAAAAGACTATTTATAAATAAAGTTGTGAACCATTTTGTAAGAATCAACACAGCTATAAGTGCGGAATTGTTTTCGTAGCATTAACCGAGCTTAAAGACTGGGAAACAAAAAATTCAGGGTCCATTAACTGAATTATATAGAGAACTAGCGGGACCCGTGGCGCTTCACAGCCCCTGCTGAAGTTATCAAATTCAAATTTAGATATGGTCAATTAGAAAGCATCCTATATGCAGCTGCAATATTTACTAAATTTAATTTAAAATTAGGTAAACCCTTGTATTTTTATATGCTCGCATTAATGTCCATGTTGTAGTAGTTGTATAGTAGTTATTAAATAATTCGCTGTTTTCTGTAATGGTGGTAATTTTTGTTTTCTTGAAACACAATTTTTTCACAATCACCTCCATCACCTCCATCACCTCCATCTGTTACCTCCTCCACAAACTGTTTAGAAGCCTTGAAGAAAGTGTTTGGCTCTTAGTACAGTATAAAGAAATAAATATGCAGCCTCAAAAAACTCGAGTTTTATACCCTTCCCTACACTGTGGTACAGGTCTTTGTCCATATGTTTCTAACAGGCAAAAGTAATCGTGATACACCCATAGTTCCTTTTGAGAATCACTTTTTGAGTCGATTTACGCATGCCCGTCTGTCCCTCCGTCCGTCCATGTATTTTTGTTAACAAAGTACAGGTCGCATTTATGATCCGATTTGGATGAAATTTGGCACAGTTCACTTATTTGGCCCAAGAACGAACCCTATTGAAATTGGAGAAAATCGGTTCAGATTTAGATATAGCTCCCATATATGGTTTCGTCCGATTTTATGTGAATGATGCACCAAACTCCCAATATTTGTCCGATTGGGACAAAATTTTGCACATACTACTGAATTTGGTTTGGTTTTGTTAAAATCGGTTCAGATTTAGACATAGCTCCCATATATAGTTTCGTCCGATTTTTTTGTGAATGATACACCAAACTCCCAAATGCTATTGAGAAAAAATGATGTGTGATAAGGTTTGTTGAAATCGGTTCAGATTTTGATTTAAGTCTTATATATAATTTCGTTTCATTTTATGTAAATGCCGAAAGGCCTATGTCTGTTTGATTTACACGATTTAAACAAATGTTATATGCAACGGTTGCTCAATTAGATCCATGTGCTTATATATAGCTCCCATACATAATTTTACTCGATTTCATATAAATGATACCAAAGAATCCAAGTCTGCCTGTTTGACATGCAATTTTTCATTTATTTCAAAATGGTATGTGTATGGTTTTTTCATTGGTGCAAATATCTATGAAGATCACACATTTAATTTCGCCCAATACCAATTCAATGGACCTTCAAAGATGCGAAGTCTGTTCTATTTACCAGATATTTTATATATTTGCATCTCTTGTATGTACCCAAAGTTGTGAAGGATATCATATTGTCGGGGCCGTCCGACTTTTGAACTTTCCTTACTGGTTTGAAATAACAGTGGTGTATCTGAATTTACCCTATCCCAGTCTCTGACTTTTCCAGGTGATAAAACGATTTATAATTAAAATTATTGTTTTTTTTTTTTTGAAATCCACATAACACTTTGTTTGATTTTGTTCAAAATAAAAAAATTTTCACAAACTGACAAAAATGGAAAATTATAATGTCAACCAATTTTTTCAATTCTACACAATTTTTATTTCAATATACACACATACATGCATATGTATGTATTTCAAAGTATATACTCATCATTCGAAAGTATTTCCTCATCGGATGATGAGTATTTGTATCCATGTTACTCAACCACATTTTCAAGTCGCTACGTTAAGATATACCCATAGAAAATGTTCTACATATGTACATTCTTTCAGATGTATGAATACTTCTGATGGTATTACTCCTCAGTTTTTTCCAACCTATGTTACTTCCATGGGATCGTTTGACTTACTATGAACATTTTAATAAAATCCGCTTAATGGTTTTTGAGTCCACAAACAATATTTTTTCTATTTTCTACGTATAAATTTAAATGCAATGAGTTCTGCATTTTCCCTTGTCCGCGGTCTGTCGTGTGGATGATGCGTATTTACACTCACGGTACTCAGCAGTACTTTGAAGTCGGTGTCTGTAACCGTACTTAAGATATACACGATTTACATGTTCATAATTTTTGAGGTATGATTACGTTCGATGCTATAACAACGCATCCTCGGAAAATCTTAAAAGTGGAATCTTAGCATATGTTATTCCCAGGGCATGTTATGACGTTCTGTGAAAATCTCAGTCTACAAAAAAAATATTTTCAATTTTTAATATGCTGATTTTTAAAACGCAGTAAAAAGTGCATTTTCCGTTGATCGTACCATGCTCATTTTTATATGGATGGTGTGTATCTGTAACCGTTCTTAAGATAAACGCATATTATATGTTCAGAAATTTCGAGGTATGTTTACTATTGATGCTATAACTCCGCATCCACGCGGAATTTTAAAAGTTTATATAGCCTATGAAACCCCGACATACAGTGTAAATCTCATTATGATCTGCTCAGCGGTTTTGGCGTCTATCGGTAACATACAAACAAACAAACAATTTTTTTTCTATTTTATATATATAGATATTTTTCAAAAGACTTTCAATTTTATAGGGAATAGTTCACAAGACATCGGGTGAGCTATAGAGGGGTACTGGATTTGCAAAATGTTACAGTAATTTCGATGTGTAAATGCCTTCAAAGTATCGAAAATTTGGCAGGCCCTTCACCTAAGGAGGTTATGTAAAAACACTAAACTATATAGAATATTCTGCAAGGAGTGAAAACCCTACTAGAAATTACCATTACACATTTCACTTTGGTGTGGAAATTCGGCTAAACTCTTCAAGTAAATGGGATAGAGCTTTATATTGAGTTACGCCAAACCATTAAATTATAGTTTAGCAAATCTCACACTCCAAGAAATCGAAATGCCAAAATCAGTTAAAACCTTAAAAATACCGAAAATGTGACGGATGATTCAGGACCCTTATCTGCATTTCGGTTAAAAATGCGGCTAAAATTTAATACCGATTTTTGGGCGGTACCGTTATATGGGAACTATAGCAAAATAAAACTTGGGGTAATATCAAGGCCTGTGCAAAGTAGTCAGTATCAAATATTTATGATAATGGTCATTGTATATTGTTTATTGTCATCAAGAAATAAAAAAAAATCGAAGGTTATTTTATTTCACTTTTATTTAATGTCACTCAGAAAACACCGATTTTCATTAAGAATACATAATTTCCTTCCTTGATTCCTACAACCTACTTTTTGATCTTTCCAAGTGATTATAGGTGTGTAAGTGTTGAGTACCTATCTATCTGTGAACATTAACAAATTCCTCAAGGAATAGACTTAATATATCCGTTTTAATGATTGAAAAATCTAAATCTCAAAGTTGTTTCCTGATATTGATGAAAATTCTACCGTATTTGTATTTTCGTATTTAAAATTCTGTAAACGTATGTATAGTTGTTGGTAAATACTTTCCTATGTACATATATACATGCAATAATTATTGACAACATTTTCACACATGTAAGCATTGAGAGCAGCAACGTACACAGGATTTCAAGTACAAAATGAAAAAAATCGCTGTTACAGACATGAATTTACTGTGAAAAAATTTCATTTCGGGGGGGGGGGGGGCCGGGCCCCCGAGAGTATTAGAAAGACAGACAACACAACAAAATGTTGAATGCAAAGCAATTTCATAACCGCATATATAGGTTCAGACATGAAGTTCAGATATTGAAGTCAAGCAAGTAGGATATTAG
Source organism: Musca vetustissima (assembly GCF_032173495.1). Classification (NCBI taxonomy): domain Eukaryota; kingdom Metazoa; phylum Arthropoda; class Insecta; order Diptera; family Muscidae; genus Musca; species Musca vetustissima. Next base: position 18,831 of record NW_026886052.1, read on the forward strand.
AAACACTAACAGATTCCATTATTGTAGTAGTACAATCAGTTGAGTGGAGGGGGTTAAAGTAATATTTTTCAGAAAGACTAAACTTCATTTTAGCTTCAAGGACACTATTTTTAATTGATTAAATGGAAAGCCCTTTTCAATTGAGCTATTTACAGAAAAAGTTTATAGCCACCCACCAGAACTGTTAGCGTGAAATTTTTAAAATCGAATTGGAAGATTGGAGAGAGACCATAATCGCTCTCTCCAATCTTGACTTAAATGATAGACCAAAATTTGCCCTTTCCAAAATGGTGTGATATGTGGCTGTATCTGTATTATATTTAACAGGAGATTCTGTCGCGTAGCCGGTGTTGGTGTCTGCACATAGGAGAAAGACCTAAATCCTCGGCTAAAGGCCACCCACCCCAAAACTATTCTATTTAAAAGAAGATTATGTCGAGTAGCCGGTGTTGGTATCTGTCCATAGGAGAAAGTCTTAAACAAAACAAAAAAATCTATTTAACAGGAGATTCTGTCGCGTAGCCGGTGTTGTTGTCTGTACATAGGAGAAAGTCCTAAAAACCTGGCCGAAGGCCGGCCACCCAAAAAAAATATTTTATTTAACAGGAGAATCTGTCGCGTAGCCGGTGTTGGTGTATGTCCATAGGAGAAAGTCTTAAATCCTAGGCCGAAGGCCGGACAACTACAAAACTAAAAGGAGATTCAGTCGCGTAGCCGGAGTAGGTATCTGTCCATAGGAGAAAGTCTTAAATCCCCGGACGAATGCCGGCAACCAAAACAAAAAAAATATATATTATATTTTACATGAGATTCTGTCGTTGGTGTCTGTCCAAAAAAATATTTTATTTAACAGGAGATTCTGTCGCGTAGCCGGTGTTGGTGTATGTACATAGGAGAAAGTCCAAAATCTCCGGCCGAAGTCCGGTCAGCCAAAAAAAAAAAATATATATATATATATATACATATATTCTATTTAACTGGAGATTATGTCTCGTAGGTGTTGGTGTCTGTCCATAGGAGAAAGCTCTAATTCCCCGGCTGAAGACCATCCACAAAAAAAAAAAAATAATAATAATAAACAAATAAAATAAATAACCGGGTACGTCCTCCAAGAAAAATATAAATCCCCATAATTAGGGTAAAATACCTACCTCTCAAAAATGTTCAGAAAAATCTGATCGTTTTTACTAAACTAGAGTTGTTCCATGTTTTTTTTTTCCTAGCAGTGAACATGCAATTGAATTTTCATTTTATTAATTACACCAAACAGATAAATCGAAATGCTTTAACGAGCATTGTGTAACAAAGTTAATTGATGATTGAAATGCTACTAACAAGTAAAATACAAAAAAATCGTACTGCGAAATGTTTTCGATGTTATTAATTATTATCAATAATGATAGTTCTCAAAAAGAACGAAAAAATTAAGCAAAGAAAAAGCAATCACAAGTACTCTACTGCAATCAAATTATTTATCACAAAAAATGAAAAAGGAATTAGAGCAAAAACACGGTAGAGAAGAGATACAATATCCTAATGGCATTCGATGGCAATATCCTTTCAATTAAATTAAGCAAAAAATTTGAAAGCAATCAACAATTAATGGAGATGTTCGTCGATACCAGTGCTTAACAAGAGTAGTAAATTTGATATGCTACAATATGACAGAAGGAATTGTATAGCATCTAGTAGGGTGCACTAAAATGCCAATTTCGTTTGATTTGCCGTTTTTAATATTTGTGGATGTTCCAAAAATGAATACATACCAGATAAACTATATATTTTGATAGAGAAAAAGCGAATACTTTTCATCAAAAATGTGTTCTTCTTAGAGTATTTTCTAGCATGAACGACATGGAACAATCTTTTTCGTAATATTTTTAGGATAACTCCTCTTAATTCGTTTGTGGATAAATAAAGCAAGTAAACAAAGAAGTCATTGGGTGCAAATACTGGGCTATATAGTTGTATTCATAAACATAGTAGTGCAGTTGATCAATCTACAACCGAATAAACACATATAGTTGATTATTAGTGTAGAAATTCTGAAGAATGGAATGTAAGGATCAAGAAAGCGAATATAGTCCCCAAACAAAGAATACGAACTTTAATACACACCCAAAACAGTAAAGCATTCGGTTGAGTATAATGTTTTGGGCCTGTTTTTTTCATATTATGGTGCAGGATAAAAAAGTGCATGTTTCACACTAAAAACATTATGCTACCATATGTCAATTAAAAAATGGCCAATAAATGGACATTTCAACAGGATAATGATCCTTAACGTACCAGCAAACTAGCATATGACTCATTTGTATCCGAAGGGTTGCGTATTGACACGGCCTACGCAATCAACGAATTTTACTACATTAGAAAATTTGTTAGCAGATGAAAAATAATGAGCGACCAATGCCAAAACCAATAACAATAGCCGAACTTTGGGGTGTAGTTTATGAAGAAAGGACCCAAGTTCTTATCAATTCTACCCGTGCCGTGCCGAGACTGTAATTACACCATAAATTATACATTCTTAACCAGAATAAATCTGCTGATCCTTATACTGATACACACCGAATTGTCTTTAATTTGGTACATCGGGTTCTCATTTGATAACACATATCCCTACAAAAAATTTCTAATATAGACCCAAGCTTCAGGGTATATTGAGGATTTCCAATACGTTTTCCAACCGAATTCGCTGTAATTTGGTACATTGGGTTCTCATTGGATAACACATATTCCTATCAAAAATTGCTAATATTGTCTGTAATTTTGTATTCTGGATTCTCATTTCCGTACTAGAAATTTTTAACCCTTGTTTAAGGGTAGCCCACCTAATATAAAATCACCCCCAATATGGTAATGTCTGAAACGTATTTAAATCAAATTGTTTGCAATTTGTTATTTTGGGTTCTCACAACGGAGGGTATTATCCTCATAGCGGATGGTATAAAAAGTTTGTCCAGGCTGAACATAACATCGTTTTAACTTGTTAAACCTATCGCCATGAGGTGGACATTTAAAATACCATAACCGTTTGGGGTCATACCGTTGTTAAACGGTGACCTTTATCGAAAAACTTGCGAAAACTTCCACATGATCGATTGTAGCTCTGTTTGTGGTTGTTTTTTCACAACATTATTGCAGCAGTATTTTTTTAGAGACCCCTAAATATTCGCCCGATCTTTCGAGAACAAGCATTTGTTGCAGTCAAGTTTTCAGCAATGCCGAATTTATGCTGGAGAAAGTAATGGACAAGTGTCTCTCAAAATCACGTTACCACTTGATGGCAGTCTAAAATACGTCATTAATGTCAATTCACACACTTTCAGCGTGCGTTTGATGGCCTTAAAACTCTCCCTCGATGAAAGAGCGTCGCCACAATTGAATACATTAAACCATACAAATGTCATTAAACCAAATGGTACTGCATACGGATATGCTTAAAAATGTCAACCTTCCCAATGGAAACGTCAGACAACTCTTGTCTAAGCCAGGTATATTTACAGGAGACTTTGTTTTATAAATAGAGTAGTTCCATGATTAACCTTCCATTTTAGGTTGTATTTTCGAAAGACGCATTGACCACGATTTCACAAAATTTTTAATGTTAAACCAGTAAGGAATGTAATAAAGTCGGACGGAGCCGACTATATGATACCACTTTGGGTATATTCAACAGATGGAATCCTAATGGATTTTTGAAGGACCATAACATAAAATTAAGCATATACTAAATTTTTCATTTGATCAGATATGGAGTTGCTTCTTACAATGGGACAAAATTATGTAAATCATTTTAAAGCAAAATATTGAAATCTAAACCGATTTTATCGAAACTTGTCACAGGTTGGACGATACTTCCTAGAGATTTACTTATATAAACTACAATTCATTGTACAAAATTGTGTGGCAATCGGACAAAATTTAGATTTTTAGTGAACAATTTACATAAAATCGGAAGAAAAAATATATAGGAGCTATATCTAAATCTGAACCGATTTTCACGAGACTTAACTCACATCATTCTAGACCTAATTCAGTATACTATGCCAAAGTTCGTGCAAACCGAAAGATATATAGGGACTATGGTTCACCATTTACATTAAATAGGACGAAAATATATATGAGAGCTATATCTAAATCTAAACCGATTTTCAGGAAATTTAAAAAACTTCAATCTAGACCCAATTCAGTACACTATTCCAATATATCGTTAGCTAAAATGCAAAAAGGCGTAACTAACAAAAATTTGAAAATTGACTTTTTGAATGAATATAGGTTTTTGGTTATTTATGTTTTGTATGAAATGTCAACCTCTTTACATTCTCAAAGATATCCCAAGCGTGGCCATAATTTATTGTTGCAAACGATTGACATAAAAAAACAAATTATATATAATTAATGTGATTTTATGTATTATGAAAAAAGCAGACTAAAAAGGATACTCAAAGAAAATATTTCATTTTATAAATTGTTGAATACAAATTTACAGCAACGTTATATCTTCTATATATAAAATAGAAAAAAATGTTTGTTTGTATGCTACCGATAGACGCCAAAACCGCTGAACAGATGTTAATTGGATTTGCACAGTATGTCGTGGCATGCCCTGAAAGTAACATAGGCTAGATAAACTTCAAAAATTCCGCGTGGTTGCAGAGTTATAGCATCAATAGTAAACATGCCTCAAATTTTCTTAACATGTAATATGCGTATATCTTGGTAACGGTTACAGGTACGACCTTCAAAATTTGGCTGTATAACGTAGGTGTAAATACACATAATCTATACAAAAATGAGCGCGGTACATTAGGGGGAATGCAATCCCAATTGCATTTAAATAATCTACATATAGAGAATAAAAAAGTTTTGTTTGGAAAGTCAAAAACCGCTGAACAGATTTTACTGTTATTTTTACAGCACCTGATGCTACCCAATAGAAAAAATACAGGCTAGATAAAATCCTAAAATTCTTATTATTTCAAAAATGTATAGAGGAAACGACTAACTCAATTGCCACAAATTCTATCTTCGGACTTTATCTTGGTTTTCTTAAAAATACTAAGGTGTGTACAGTTAAGACCAAGACAAAATCTAGGTTCGGTAAAAATATTATAATGTGATAATATTAACAGGAATTATACAGCAGGGATCTAAGCCATATCAATCGGAGCGAGGAAGGGATCCCAGCCATATAATGGGGAATCAGATGAGAATACAGACATAAAGGTTAGTGGTAATGGGAATGAATGATTATATTGGTCTTTGAACGATTAATGAAAAACATATGAATTTTGTTTTTGCAAAATAGTCAGGCTTAATCCCAGTTTGTTGTTTTTATAAAAAACAACTAATTATTAGTGGGGAATGTATGGCATTGTCCGCCGAGGGGTAAGCAATACCAACAACAACGTTATGTGCATTCGTCACAAAGTGACGACACATAACAGTGGGAAATGTATTGTAGTTGTCTGTAAATGCCTTGTTGACCACGAAGTCAGGCGCCAACGAAAGAACTTCTAATTGGGGTCGTATCGCTGGTAACGTAAGAACTTCGAATTGTCACAAGAGACATTTTGGTTTGAAAGGTTTTTTGTAAAGAAGCTATTAATAGCTTCTGGGGAGAATATCCCAACAAAAAACTAAGGGAACTGATGAGGATCAGTGGCGAGATCCGAAACTATAGTCTTCCCTGCCTTACCCCTCGGTGGACAATGCCATACATTCCCCACTAATAATTAGTTGTTTTTTATAAAAACAACAAACTGGGATTAAGCCTGACTATTTTGCAAAAACAAAATACAAATGGTATCCCAAATAACCCGCCAAACACTACTGAAACATATGAATATTGGAGAAAATATATTAGTGTATAATCTTATTGAGATAAGTCAGTTTTTATCAATGATTTTCTAAAAATGTATTTCTAATCTATTGAATCGTATAACTTATACATTACCCAGCTGCTACGATATAATTACTGATATTACACTACGAAATATATAATCTTTGAAATCGGCTACTATAATACCTATATCATAGAAATAGATTTCTACGCGAACTTTCTCATGTTAATCACATTAGTAGGGGCAGCGAAGCGCCACGGGTCCATCTAGTTTTAGATATAAAAAAGACTTCCAATAAATATTTCTGTTTTGATTGTATTTTGAAACAATTTTCTATTGCTAACACAAATCATAAATATTCCATTTAGTTTCCACAAAAAAAAAAAAAATAAAATAAACGGGGATAAATATTTCTTTTCGCATGCATATGCAATGAACGAATCGTGTGCCTATGTGTGTATAGGAATTTCATAAAATAATACTTTGTTGAATTTTGAAATGCCATTTGAAATTTTATATTCGCCATATTGAGGCAAGTTTTTTTCCTAGGATTTCATAAGCAATCAATATCAAATCCGCATATTATGAAAAAATATATATGAAAGAGGAAAGAAAAGAAATACTATTTTAATTTTATATTTCATTAAATATACGTTGCGATTGTTATTTTGTCGGGTTATATCAAATATTATTGTGACTTTTTGTCTTCTATTTGGGAACTTTAATACTGGTTCACTTTATCGCTTTGAGAAGATTTCTCGAAAATCCAAAGAATTTTGTAATTAGTAGTTGCAGCAAATAACAACCAGAATTGTAATTTCGGTTTTTAAATATTTTTACCAAAGACCAAACGATCTATAAAAAATATTTTTAAAAAGTCTAGATAAGATTTAGATTTTGAGAATTTTCGTGAATTTGTTTATATTAATAAAATAATGTCCAAAGGTCGTGACGAGCTTGAAGCTTGGATTTTAAAGAATATTTTTCAAGAGGTCAATAAAGCTATAACCGTGGGTTCTAAAAAATATATTTTAAAGGAACCAAAAGAGCTATGAGCGTGGATTTTTAAAAAAATATTTTGCAAGGGATCAAACGAGCTATAAGTGTGGCTTTTTAAAGAATATTTTTCAAGGGATAAGCATGGATTATTGAAGTTGATTCCTTCAGAGCCAATTTTATTATTATTATACCCTTCACCACACTGTGGTACTGGGTATTATGTCTTTGAGCATATGTTTGTAACAGGCAAAAGAAAACGAGATGGGCACATGGTTCCTTTTGAGCATATGCATAGAATCACTTTCTGAGCCAATTTATGAATGTCCATCCGTCCGTCCGTCTGTCCATGTTAAATTGTAAGCAAAGTACAGGTCGCATTTATGATTCGAATTGGATGAAATTTGGCACAGCTCATTAATTTGGCCCAAAGACGAACCCTAAGACGAATCTATTTTCGTCCGATTTCATGTATATGGTGCACCAAAGTCTGTATATATCTTTCGATTTGCACGAAATTTGGCACAGCGTAGTGAATTGAGTGTAGAATGATGTGTGTTAAGTTTCGTGAAAATCGGTTCAGATTAAAATATAGCTCCCATATTGTGTAAAATTTGGCATAGCGTACTGAATTAAGTCTAGAATGATGTGTGGTAAATTTCCCGAAAATCAATTTGGATTTATATATAGCTCCTATATATATTTTCGTCTAATTTTATGTAAATGGTGCAATGATCAGTATATATCTTTTGATTTGCACGAAATTTGGCGCAGCGTACTAAATTAAGGAAACCCCCCTCGGTGTAAAAAAAATTTATTTAGTTTTTCGAATCTACACTAATTCAAGAAGGTCCCTACAAAATTTCAAGTGAAAATCTTGAAGATATAGATGATTTTTTGTGTCACCGTCAAGTCACGGCAAGAGTTATTCTCAAAATTTAAACGCATTTTTCTCGAAGCTGTGTTTTTACGAATGACGGGCACGATAACTCAAAAACTAATAATCCAATCGGTTTCAAATTTTGACACGTTTCTCTGCGTGTACAGTGTATCGTATGAACTAGGATAAAGCCAATTAGTGAAGAACTTCCTTATTTTTTAACTCAAGAATAGGCGATTTAAAAAAAAATATTTTTTTGAAAGGTCCGCCATTTTCTTAACTTTTAAGCGAAGTCAATCAAGTCAGGAGTTATCATGCCCGCCATCAAAAAAAAGGACTTTTATTCAATCACCAAAAACAACAACAAAATTTTGCTAATTATTTTTCTTCTCTTTTAAATCTGCAATAATACATATCGACGCCTCCGAACCATAGTATTCTAAGTCGATTTAGCAAGTTCTTTACGTTTTTAGATACTACGGTCCTTAATTTAAATTCACTGACATTTTTGTAATCATCGGCCAATCCAAACCAAAGTTATAAGCAAAAATGTACTTAGCATGGCACGTACGATTAAAGAAACTTCCATACTTTGAAAGCTTCTACTGAAAAACTCACTTTTCAGACTTAGCATACTATGGTTCGGAGGCGTCGATAGATGTGTAAAGTTACAAACCTTAACATGCATTGGTATTCAATGAAAATCTTGAAAATATAAAATCGAGAATGGGGTAGGTCCCCTTAAGTCTACAATTATATGTGTTAAGTTTCCTGATAGGATACATATGTAGAATATACCTAAAGTGGTAAAGGGTATCATATAGTCGGCCTAGCCCCACTTTATTACTTTCCTTACTGGTTTAAGAATAATATTTTTTTTCAATTGACCAACGGCGTGGAATTTTTTAAGACTAATTGTTCACAGGACCTGCATTAAATTTTTTAACAATTTTCGACGTGTCTTATAACTGCATCGTTGAAACTACATCCTTTAACAAGGTGAAAAAATGGTTTTATGAAAGCAATCGTGACCGTTGCCATGCCACAAAGAGTCACCCATGAACATTCCTCCCCTAAGTGGTACTCCACAATTTGATTGCTGAAGTCTTCGGAGATATTAGAAAAACAAAACATTTTTCATCATGACAGTTCTATTTGGCCGACCAAAACTTGTGCAATCATTCACTGTATAACTTCGATTTGGCACCCAATGACCACAATTTATTGCGGCAAATCAAGGTTAAATATATTCCTAGCATGAAGATGCTGTTGAGGTGTTCAATTCCTTTAGTTTGGAGTTGTCCAACCGAAGTGTAAAAAGAGATTCACGATTTTCATGCTATTAATGACAGCCTTCATGTTGGAATGACTGCCTATTACGTGTGAATATCAACTTTAAACCCTCACAGATTACACATTTTTAATCAACACTATTTAACATTGACCATCAACCAAAAGTTGCATTTAAAAAATATTACCCACAGACTGTTGTACCAAAATTCAAATCTTTTAAGCCAATAATTTGCTCATGCTTTACCAAATACGAAGCAAATCTATGTGCTTTTTTGTTGAGGCAATAAATGCTCCTTTTTGCCAGAAGTGTTTGTGTGGATGTTTATAAGAGTTATTTAAGGCATTCACCTAATTTGCAATAGCTTTGTGGATACAACCCAGAAAAGGTCATCAACTTGGAGTTCAGTTTGGCAGTAGACCATCTACATACACTATGTGAAATGAGGTGGTAACCTTTAAACGAAGTTTCATCTTCATTTACCAGTATTTACTAATGGACACTATACAATGACAAATGAAACCGTCCCTTACCTAGACCATCAATGCTACCAATACTAGGAATTGCTGTTATCCCAGATTTGTGCTTAGTTACACTTTAGTCCATTTGATACACATCGTCTCTGATAGCTGGCATCACAACTGCTATGAACGTATTTTATAATGCCAACCAACAAACTCACACACTACCACCCACCATCTCCGCAACTGAAGGAAGTTGTTGGGTGTTTTTGAAGAATAAAGAATGTGTTCATGTGCGATGGGTGCTAACATCAAACCGGGTTAAATTTCATTTGGAATGTTTGTGTCAACCGGAAAATTGTGGTCTAATCACAATTCGATGTATTGCTCTTTATAGCGCTTTGAAGATAAAGATGATCATACATGGACACACACACTAACAAACTTCGAACACATTAATGAACATTGAAACACAGACATGTGATACAATTGTAGGAAATGTTGTGGGACTAAGCCTTAGGCTTTGTAGTATGGATGGTGGGCGATGATAAAAGCATTTCTCTTTTGCGAAAAATCCCACATTGACATGCACATAAGCATCAGGTACATGTGAAGTCATGCCAAAAGAAGAAATTCATGTCCACTGACCAACTATCAACTCAAATGTCACAACGTGTTCAAATAAATATATCAGGGTGCGCAAAATTCCCTCGCGAATGATTAAAAATACTTTTTTCGCGATAAATTCTTTAGCAAACGAGCATTCGCCAAACGAATGTTCGCACACACTAATAAACGAGTGAGAGCACACAAAAACGATCGTGTGTTGGTTGAAATTATTTCTGACATTCTCTCACGAATGAAAACAAACATTCGCGAATGCTCAAAACAGCAACATGAATAACAACAAATGTTTTCGTTTCCACTACAGAGGGGTCTACGATCCGAAACGACCCGAGTCTTACTCGGCCAACGTCTGTCACATCAGCCCATTGTGTAAAAGCAATAGGGCTGCTACAACAACAACAAATGTTTTTGAACTTCTGCTACACATACATTCATTCGCTGTGTGTGTGTTTACTTCTCTTATGATATTTTTGTTTTTTGTTGTTGTTTTTAACAGAGCTCGCGAGCAATCCCGAAAATTAGTTTTTTTTGAGTTTTCCAAAAGAATGCTCTTCAGCAACAAATGCTCGCGAAAGAACGAATCGACGACTTTATCATTTGCGATAAATTGAAAACATTTGATTTATAGCCGTGGGCATTCGTGAGAAAGAGCGTATTTTAATCATTCTCCGCACCCTGAAATATATTCCGGAAATCACATAAATCAATCGTAGAGAATATTTTGTATTGTGTAAAATCGCCTCAAACAGAAAAGGGTCAATGGAACTGACATTTCCATCATGACATCTCGGATACGAAAGATTGAAGAATGACAATACATTTGCCATAATGCAATAATTAGATGTTATATCAGAGCGAATTGGGTAAAAAACTTCACGAGATCCCAATATATAAAAATGTTGTTGAAAAACGTGCCCAAACTCCTAAAGATGATTAACATTGATAATTTGCTTCGCCATAATCGTTAAATAGAAAATTCTGTCAAATCATCGGGATTTCAACAGACAGGCGGACATGGCAAAATTGAACGAGAAATACAAATTCTTACCCGTGGAATTTCAATAAATTGACAAAAAAATATCTTAAGGCCTAGTAGCCAATAATTTCTATTGTATTTCTAATCTAGCTATAATAATAATAGAATAAAGTGATTGACTGATGGGTTTAACAATTCATCAATGCCCAGACGAAACGGCTGAAGTTGGAATCTTGAAATTTGGTGTCAGAATGGCATGAAAAGTACTAAATGTGGTACCATTTTTTTTGGCGAACTTGTAGAGCTAGAACTCTTACATCTGAAATGAGGGCCACTAATGGAGTATGGAATTGAAGCAGGAAAGATTTTTTGGACATTCGAACTATAAGTATCCCAAAAACACCAAATGTGGCACAGTTTCGTTGCATGTGAACGAATAGAGATAAAAATTTGAAATGGGAATAAAGGTTGATATGAAGAGAAGGTTTTGAAAGCGTATACTCATATATACGAAATTTGAAATTAAGATTAGCTCCAGAATGTAGGATAGCGATATGTAGCTAGTTTTGGAAATTTGTACCTATGTGCTCGAAAAATACTAAATACTAAATACCTTCTTAGAATACGATACCTTGTTCCATAAACCTTTTTCCTAGTACACTTTCTTTGGAATGTCACTAAAATTTAGTACGCAAGGTAATATATTTTCGATAAACAGCTATTTCTTTCTTCAGAATTGTACAAAATTACGTATTTATGCAATATATTGACTACCGAATCACATGTAGAAGTTACAAATCGATGACGAAAAAATGGGGTTTTTGGCCAAGAAAATCGATTTTAAACCACTATGCGCCATATTCTTAAGAACCCATTGGTGCGACAACAAACCAAAAATAATTGCTTGGATCGATTTGATCCCCTGAAAAGCATCTGAACGTCACCGAAAATTATAGACGTTGTCCTTTCCTATAACCGGAAATTATTTTAAAGCTTCAAACCGATCAGCGCGATTTTTCTGCCAACAAGTATGGTAATATTAATACTAAACGATATCCAAATAGGTAGACCCCTGTATATTTGTAGTTATAACTCGAGTACCTATAGCCATATATTTGGTATCAAGTTAATGGTCAACCCCTTCTCTGGAATATTCTGTCAACTTCTCTGATTTATGTACTTCAAGAGCAAAAATATACCTGTAGAATAGAATGCAAATTCTTAAAATTTTCACAGTAATTTTTGGGTCCTTGGTCAAATCCCTTTCCCTACATAAAGTCTCGTAACGTTCTGACCGTAATTGTATTTTTTCACTTAACCCTCTAAATATTAACTGGCCTTTTTTGGTTCTTACGAATCTACATGCAAAATTTCGTGAAAATTTATCCATAATTTATAGACGGACGGCACATATGTATATATCGACTCAGCTAGTCGAGATATGATGATCGATACAATTTGGTAAAATTAGTATTGAGGATTTGGAAAATGGCCTTGAAGTGGTTTATTTTGTCTGCAAAAAACGAAATTTTGCACAAAAAGTTATTTTTCGATGGCTGACGTGATTACCGTTCTCTGGAATATCTCACCAAAAATAATTCCAACGGGTTCAATAGCGTACATGTTTGGCGATCTTACAAACTAGGATTTGCACTATATAATGCAGAACCTGACAATTTTTTGCAAAATTTTAGATTTTCACTGTTTGTATCCTTTGACAAAGATTAAGAACAGTGCAAAAAGTTTGGCTACAGATGCACCTGTAGCCAAACTACAGATGCACCTTGCCAAACGTTTTATTCCAATATGAATTTCAGTAGAGTTGACAATTCCGTTCCTTAAGGGAACCCCCCCCCCCCCCATTCACGATTTTAATTTTTCAAGATCTTCAATGGGCTGGTAAATCAATACCAATGCTTGTTAAGGTTTGTAACTTTGCACATATATAATTGAAGATTTAAAAGAGAAGCAAAATAATTTACAAAAAAAATTGTTATTGTTTTTTTTTGCTTTTTGTAATTAAAGAAAAGTCCTTATTTTTGATGGCGGGCATGATAACACCTCACTGGAACATCGGAATCCGAAAATTCCAACGGTGTTAGAAAGTGTACATGTCTGTCTCTCGTATGAACTAGGATTATTATCTTCGCTCTAAAATTAACAAAATGGCGGATCTTTGAAAAAATATTTTTGGAAAATCGCCGATTTTTTACCAAAAACCAAGTTAAAAAACCAGTAAGGAAAGTAGTAAAGTCGGACGGGGCCGACTATATGATACCCTTCACCACTATGGGTATATTAAACAGGACTATTAGCATGAACTTGTAATGAACAAGATGATTAACTCATGTAACCACTGCTTGAGAAGTAGGAAAAATCATGATGGACAGTTTTCTGGACAACAACAAGACTGGGAGCCATAGAAAGCTAACTTCAGTCAGTTGGGGGGTTCGTGTCTTATTATTGTCTCAGTACCTACTATCTCTACACAAACAAATTTATTTATCAAGACTCCCTTTTTTAATAACTGAAACTAATCTGGAAGAAAAAAAATCAATGTAATTTAAAAAAATCATTCCAACCATACAAAAGAAAACACCCCAATTGGTGGAAAGCAATTATCATTATCTACCGTAATTCTTAATTTAAAAGATTCCTGATGATTTGGAATCTAAAGCCTCATTACCCATCCCAACCTTGATCTTAAAGGCTTTTTTTATCTATTTTAAGATCCCTAATTTAACTGTCTTTTCCCTTATCAATACATCACCACCGTAAATAAGAAAAGCTTACATGTTCATTTTTGTATTAAGAAACAAACTTCAAATTCATTTATTAGACATATTAAGATAAGTTTGATGATAAGGTGTGGCTATGTTAATAGTAACATCAAACATGTTTGATGCAACTCTCTGGTATGATCCTATCTTAATAATTACCCATTAAGGGTTGGAGGGGAATTTATACAAAATGGAGATGTACAGGAGTACGTTGGATATATTCTTAGTGGAAAATTCAAATTATGCAGGTTTCTTTTTAGATTACACTACTTGAATTCAAAATTTCTTCATGTTATACTTGGCAAGGTTCGAATACAAAATCAAAAGGTAACTAAAGTAATTAACAGCTATAAAATTTTGGAACATTTTATAAAAAGGTATAGAATAATAATTGCAAATTGCACATCATAGTCTCAGAACAATTTAACTAACTTAACTCTTTTCAAAAATTATTTCACTTCAAAAAAATTATTTCACTTGAATTTTTGTAACTTGATAGAGAGATTTCAAATTGATATGGCTATACAAAATACAATATGGATATCATTTAATGTAAAATTTATCACATTCTTTCACTTACCACCAAATTGTGTCATCTTTGAAGAACGTCGAGGCCTCGAAGAACTTTTCGACTCACGTGGCTATATTGAGGATGGTTTAAATTGGTTTTGTATAGTTTCTTACAATATGAAATCTTCTTCTTTGTAAGGTCCAGAATATGATGTGCTAATTTCTTGTACTTATAATAAATTAGCTTAAAATTATGGGTCCGGGGATTCGCCAACAAATTGTTACGTAAGTCGCATATACCAGTAGGTTATGTAAAGAAGGGTGGTATGTATATCAATAGCGGATGACAAATTCCTTACAGAGGATGACAAATTTCTTACAGCGGGTGACAAATTTCTTACAGCGGGTGACAAATTTCTTACAGCGATCGAGTCATACAAATATTGGATTTCATTCGCCAAATACAGAGTAAATTTAGAATTCCGGGAAGTTTACAGTAGGAGTATTTAATTTGCACAGATCTTCCTCCATATATATTACCGCCATTCACAGCGATATTACAATGTATAATTGCTGAAGATCTAATTAATATAGAATTATTTAATATTCCAGAATTCCTATTACAGAAGTATTACCTGTGCATCAATTTTGATATCGCGAGGTTAAGCCGTTTTTCCAGATTGGAGAATTTGTTTCTAATTCAGAATCTTATAGATTTTAATGGGCATTGATTTCGAGAGAAATTCTAATAAAGATGCTGTTGTAGTGCCACCGAAATTATTTTAACCAGGTGATATTGGCTTTTATGTTAAATTAATTTCATTTAGCAAAATTTCTGATAACACTCAAATTTATGATGACACGAAATTTTATTTTAAGTCTGCCTGTTGTGAGTTACTCCACGATCGCCAAAGAAAAGAACGATTGCGTTTTTGCGGTTTGCCAAGAAGTGGTTTTGAAAACTCAAAGGGTAGAAGGAGAATGAAATTCACCACACTTCGATCTCATAAAAAAAAACGAGTATCAAAAATGAGAGGGGTACCAGCATCCATTACCGCATTACATTTATTACAGCTAGTGGAGGGGTAAGGTGATCGACGTTACACCTAACAGTTCTGTAGCAAAGGCAATGTAATAACAAAAGAGGGGGATGCGGGGTACATATTATGATCACTGAGGTAGTGAAGAATGTAATAATAAAATGCAATACCCAAAAGAGGGAAGAACAAAGCATAAACGAAAATACAGAGACGGTATTCATGGGCGATTTTTTTGCGTTACCCAGCACACACTTTGGTTAAAATTATTTTTGTTAGAAAAAAAAAATATTGAGGTACTTTAAATTCATTACAAACTTGAATGAAATAAAATATGTGATATTTATCTAAATGTGAATCTACGTAGATCTATCCATAAAGTATGTAAATCGACTTCAAACAAATATAAATAGGTCATCCGTTGGGCTATGTCTGTACTTCTAGAAAACGCAACTACGTAAGTCTATGCTAAATTTTGTAAGTTGTGCAAAATTTGATGTCAAACTGACTAACATGAGGAGTTTGATGCCCAATTTACTTGAAATCGGGCCAAATATTAAGCGATTTCAAACAAACTTGTCACAGGATACGTTATACTAATTTCAGAACGTTTTGTTCCTATTGGTTCCTTGGTGCGTCAAGTACTTAAAATCAATCTATAATAAAAGGGAACTATATCTAAATGTGGACCGATTTTCACGAAACAACGCAGACATCAATCTAGGCTCAATTCAGTACGTTATGCCAAATTTCGTGCAAATCGAAAGATATATAGGGACTTTGGGGTACCATTTACATGAAATCGGACGAAACTATATATGGGAGCTATATCTAAATCTGGACCGATTTTCACAAAACTTTACATACATCATTCTAGACCTAAATGATTAGGCTGTACCAAATTTCGTGCAAATCGAAAGATATATAGGGACTTTGGGGCACCATTTACATGAAATCGGACGAAACTATAAGTGGGAGCTATATATAAGTGGGAGCTATATAGAAATCTGGACTGATTTTCATAAAACTTGGCAGACATCCTTCTAGGCTCAATTAAGTACGTTATGCAAAATTTCGTGCCAATCGAAAGATATATAGGGACTTTGGGGCACTATTTACATGAAATCGGACGAAACTATATATGGGAGCTATATCTAAATCTGGACCGATTTCCACGAAACTTTACATACATCATTCTAGACCTAAATGAATACGCTGTACCAAATTTCGTGCAAATCGAAAAATATATAGGGACTTTGGGGCACCATTTACATGAAATCGGACGAAACTATATATGGGAGATATATCTAAATCAGGACCGATTTTCATGAAACTTGGCAGACATCATTCTAGACTCAATTCAATACGTTATGCCAAATTTCGTGCAAATCGAAAGATATATAGGGACTTTGGGGCACCATTTACATGAAATCGGACGAAACTATATATGGGAGCTATATCTAAATCTGGACCGATTTTCTCGAAACTTGGCAGACATCACTTTAGGCTTAATTCAGCACGTTATGCCAAATTTCGTGCAAATCAAAAGATATATAGGGACTTTGGGGCACCATTTACCTGAAATCGGACGAAATTATATATGGGAGCTATATCTAAATCTGGACCGATTTTCACGAAACTTGGCAGACATCATTATAGGCCTAAATGATTAGCCTGTGCCAAATTTCGTGCAAATCGAAAGAAATATAGGGACCGTTTACATTAAATCGGTTAAATATATATATGGGAGCTATATCTAAATCTGAACCGATTTTTCCCAATTTCAATAGGGTTCGTCCTTGGGCCGAATAAGTGACCTATGCAAAATTTCATCCAATTCGGATCATAAATGCGACCTGTACTTTGTTTACAATTTAACATGGACAGACAGACGGACGGACATGCATAAATCGACTTAGAAAGTGATTCTATGCATATTCTCAAAAGGAACCATGGGTCTATCTCGATTATTTTTGCCTGTTACAAACATATGCACAAAGACATAATACCCTGTACCACAGTGTGGTGAAGGGTATAATAAGGAAGATCTTCACCGATTGGCTTTATCCTAGTTCATACGAGAGCTATACACTCCCAGAGAAAAGTTGCAAAATTTGGAACCGATTGGATTATTAGTTTTTGAGTTATCGTGCCCGCCATTCGCAAAAAAATGTTTAGAGAAAAACGCGTTTAAAGTTTGAGAAGCCCTTCAGCCGTCACTTGATGCTGACACAATAAATCGGATATATCTTCAAGAGTTCTTGAGATTTTCACTTGAAATTTTGTAGGGACATTCTTTAATTAGTGTAGATTCGAATTCTATCAACAACAATTTTGACCCCGAGAATGGGGGTCCCCTTAAGTTGCTTAATCATATTCGTTTTGTTCCGAAAAAACAACTAGGTCAACCATTTTGTTGGTTTCTGTTCAATTCATTTTGTCAATTCTGACATTTGTTTTTCTTCTTGTTCAGTGAACTATGTACTGATATCTGTTTTGGTTCGCTCCGCAAAAAGAACTAGTTCCATTCAGTTCCGTAGCTCATATTAATTTAATCGTTCATTGGTGTATATTGAAAAAAAACGGATCCGTGTGTATTTTATATAAATGATGCACAACGTAGGAAAAAAATAAATAAATAAATAAAATATATATAAAAGGAAATGAATGGGAGGGATATTAGCAAACTATATGAACGATAGTGCTGTACCTAGTATCAATACAGTGGTGGTCACAGAATTAAAACATTTACTGTGGTAAACATTTTTTGATCCGCCTTCGATTCGTTTGAAGTATTTTTGAAAATTTTTTAATTCAGAACACTTCGATATACTGCACTTAAGAGATTTAGTGTGAAAAAAGAAACTTTTTGCATGCAATTTCTCCATAAATAACGGTTTTTATGAAAATACATCGACTTTGAAGTGGCCATATAATTAAAACATTGTGTGGAATTTTTTACTTTACTGCATTTTTCGAAAATATTTTTAGAAAATCTCTTTAATTTAGTTAAATTGTGTAAACTAAGCACCGATAAAATCATTTCCAGATAAAATTTTTTGAAAAAATCTGTAAAATCTATCAAAATTGCCAACAATTTGTACAGTACACCTTACATTCAGAAAATCACTCTTATTATAGAAAATAAATATCCGAATGCACCAGAAATTGCTAGAATTAGTTGAAAACAATAAATAATTCTCAAAATAAATAAATATTTGAAATAAAAACTCAAAAAATGGGAATTAACCTAAAGTAACGATGCAATTTCAATAGCCTTTACTGAAGAAGGCCGGAATATTTTTGCAGTATGTGAGAAAAAATCGATTGATATTGGTACTTATTATACCAAATCGACTGTTCGAGTAGTACAGAATATATTTTATCATAAAATATATCTGTCAGAACAGAACGAAAAGAGATCAACGCCTAGGTTGACGAGTAAAAGTTTCAAGCACACAGCAGCATTTTTGATGTTCAACACAAAACTTCAAATATTTGTCAAACTGTAAAATTTTTACTTCCATGATACTAAAATAGATTAAGTGGAAGTTATTCGATTCAAAAAATATTATTTTGGAAAAATATTGTCATGTTCATTAGATTTTAAGGGTCAAGAGTTGACCATCAAACATACTGCTGTGTGCTTGAAACTTTTACTCGTCAACCTAGGCGTAGATCTCTGTTCGTTCTGTTCTGACAAATATATTTTATGATAAAATATATTCTGTACTACTCGAACAGTCGATTTGGTATAATAAATACCAATATCAATCGATTTTTTCTCACATACTGCAAAAATATTCCGGCCTTCTTCAGTAAAGGCTATTGAAATTGCATCGTTACTTTAGGTTAATTCCCATTTTTTGAGTTTTTATTTCAAATATTTATTTATTTTGAGAATTATTTATTGTTTTCAACTAATTCTAGCAATTTCTGGTGCATTCGGATATTTATTTTCTATAATAAGAGTGATTTTCTGAATGTAAGGTGTACTGTACAAATGGTTGGCAATTTTTATAGATTTTACAGATTTTTTCAAAAAATTTTGTCTGGAAATGAATTTATCGGTGCTTAGTTTACATAATTTAAATAAATTAAAGAGATTTTCTAAAAATATTTTCAACAAATGCAGTAAAGTAAAAAATCCCACACAATGTTTTAATTATATGGCCACTTCAAAGTCGATGTATTTTCATAAAAACCGTTATTTATGGAAAAATTGCACGCAAAAAGTTCCTTTTTTCACACTAAATCTCTTATGTGCAGTATATCGAAGTGTTCTGAATTAAAAAATTTTCAAAAATACTTCAAACGAATCGAAGGCGGATCAAAAAATGTTTACCACAGTAAATGTTTTAATTCTGTGACCACCACTGTATATATATTAGTTACTTTGAATTAGTTCGCTTCGGCACAATTCTACTTTGAAATTTCAAATTCAAATTCTTACATCCCTACTACACAGTATTTAATAGAGTTTTTTAATCTTTAGTCTACTTCACTCATTAATTAAATTATTTCAATAACGTCAACAATACTTCAGAGCTGTAATGAATGTAAATGTGATGGTGTAAACAACGTAGCGAATATGGCTAACACTTGTCATGTTATGGGTAACTGAGAACAGTCGTCTGTTAGTTTGATACTTTGTGCCAAGTATCACTTCAGATGTATACGCTGCTATAAAAGCTATATTCCATCTTAAATGTTGCCAATATAAAGTTAGTCAAGTGGCCACTTTTATACTCAAGAGCAAAAACAAATCAGAATAGAAGAGAAAATGAAGGCGAAAAGAAAAGTTATAAGAAAGAAACATATAATAATATTAGAGATTTTGTTTATTATAAAAAAAGAATACATATTTAAACATTCATTAAATCAGGAACATACAAATTTGTCGCAATTAGAAACATATTTATATTCACAAAATGTCATTCGTTATATTTTCCTATACTAAAGCAAGGCTCCTTAAATTATGCATCATGTTTTTAATAATTTTTCTGGTCAGCTGAATGATGTACTTCAATTCCCATTTAAGTCTCAATAAAAACTACACATTTAAATTCAACAGTTTTTGCAGTATAATGGGGCCCTCTCGCCATAAGGCATGCATGACAGCAACAAATTCTTTGTTGACTTCAATCAGTGTTAATTAAACACTTTGTAATCAACAATATTGATAGAGTTGGGTAGTTCCGGAACGAACTAGTTCATTGGAACTATTCCTAGAAAGGAACGAACGGAACTAGTTCTATCCAGCCCACCATAGTATGGAGGGTATATTAATTTTGTCATTCCGTTTGTAACTCATCGAAATATTCATTTCCGACCCTATAAAGTATATATATTCTTGACCAGGGTAAAATTCTAAGACGATCTAGCCATGTCCGTCAGTCCGTTTGTTGTAATCACGGTATCTTCTGAAGAAATTAATATAGGGTGCTGAAATTTTGCATAGGTTTGTCTTGTCAAGTTCGAAGATGGAATATATCGGTCCACGTTTAGGCATAGCTCCCATATAACAGTACCTTCCAATTTTCGGTATTTTGGGGTTCTTGAGCGCATTTTTCAACCGAATACGCTGACATTTGGTACATTGGGTTCTTATTGGGTACTAAATGTCTCCACAAAAAAAGTATAAATATAGGTCAACTTTTTCTGGTAGCCCCCATATAACGGTACCTCCTAATTTTCAGTATTTTGGGGGTTTTGTCCGTATTTTTCCACCGAATTGGCTATAATTTAGTTTGAGTTCTTAATAGGTACCAAATCGCTCCACAAAAAATTATAAATATAGGTAAATTTTTTCGGATAGCCCCCATATAGGGGTAATCCCAATTTTCGGTATTTTGGGGTGCTTGAGCGCGGTTTTCAACCAAATTCGCTGCAATGTGGTATTTTGTAGTCGTATATGGTATTGGTATGGTATTTTTAATATTCGCCCCTTTTTGGGGTTGTCCCCATATAACCCCCTTTTTATACCCTTCACCACACTGTGGTACAGGGTATTATGTCTTTGTGCATATGTTTGTAACAGGCAAAAATAATCGAGATAGACCCATGGTTCCTTTTGAGAAAATGCATAGAATCACTTTCTGAGTCGATTTATGCATGTCCGTCCGTCCGTCTGTAGATGTTAAATTGTAAACAAAGTACAGGTCGTATTTATGATCCAAATTGGATGAAATCTGGCACAGCTCATTTGTTTGGCCCAAGGACGAACCCTATTGAAATTGGGAAAATCGGTTCAGATTTAGATATAGCTCCCATATATGTTTTCGTCCGATTTAATGTAAACGGTCCCTATATATCTTTCGATTTGCACGAAAATTGGCACAGCGTAATGAATTAGGTCTAGAATGATGTGTGTAAAATTTCATAAAAATCGGTTCAGATTTAGATATAGCTCCCATATATATCTTCGTCCAATTTAAGGTAAATTGTGTAATAAAATCCCTATATATCTTTCGATTTGCACGAAATTTGGCACAGCGTAATGAATAAGGTCTAGAATGACGTATGCCAAGTTTCGTGAAAATCGGTTCAGATTTAGATATAGCTCCCATATATATCTTCGTCCGATTTAAGGTAAATTGTGTACCAAAGTCCCTATATATCTTTCGATTTGCACGAAATTTGGCACAGCGTAATGAATAAGGTCTAGAATGAAAAGTTTCGTGAAAATCGGTTCAGATTTAGATATAGCTCCCATATATATCTTCGTCCGATTTAAGGTAAATTGTGTACCAAAGTCCCTATATATCTTTCGATTTGAACGAAATTTGGCACAGCGTAATGAATAAGGTCTAGAAAGATGTATGCCAAGTTTCGTGAAAATCGGTTTAGATTTAGATATAGCTCCCATATATATCTTCGTCCGATTTAAGGTAAATTGTGTACAAAAGTCCCTATATATCTTTCGATTTGCACGAAATTTGGCATAGCGTACTAAATTAAGTTTAGAATGATGTGTGCAAAGTTTCGTGGCAATCGATACAAATTTAGATTTAGCTCCCATATATAGCTTCGCCAGATTTTAGGTAAATAGTCCACTAAAGTCCCTGGAAATCTTTTGGTATAGCGCACTGAATTACGTCTAGAATGATGTGTGCAAAGTTTCGTGACAATCGGATCAGATTTAGAATAGCTCCCATATATATTTTCATCCGATTTAAGGTAATTGGTGTACCAAAGACCCTATATATCTTTCGATTTGCACGAAATTGGGCATAGCGTACTGGCATTTGGGTCTATAATAATTTGTGTTAAGTTTCATGAAAATCGGTTCAGATTTATATATAGCTCCCATATATATTTTCGCCCGATTATAGGTAACTGGTGCACCAAAGTCCCTGGAAATCTTTTCATTTGCACGAATTTTGGCATAGCGTACTGAATTAAGTCTAGAATGATGTGGCAAAGTTTCGTGAAAATCGGTTCAGATTTAGATATAGCTCCCATATATATTTTCGTCCGATTTTATGTAATTGGTGCACCAAAGTCCCTATATATCTTTCGATTTGCACGAATTTTGGTATAGGGTACGTTGGTCAGCTAAGTACTTCGTTTTGTTACAAGAGACATTTGGGTTTGAAAGGTTTTTTGTATAGAAGCAATAGCTTCTGGGGAGAATATCCTAACAAAAAACTAAGGGAACTGATGAGGATTAGTGGCGTGATCCGAAACTATAGTCTTCCCTGTTTTCCCCTCGGCAATCAATGCCATACATTCCCCATTAAAATAGTGATTTTTTTTTAAAACAAAACACAAATGGTATCCCAAATAAACCGCCAACACTACTGAAGTACTGAATTAAGTCTAAAATGATGTTGCTAAGCTGAGTGAAAAGATCCATAGCAAGGCCGAATGACACAACGTACTGAAGTAATATAAATTAGTCTCATTTTCCCTGAAATCGGTTCAGATATAGATATATAACAAAAACGCGTATCTGTTATATATATGTAGAATATATATATATAATATATATTTATATATATATACATATATTTTTATTAAAATATATATATTTGTTCCGTATATGGGTTTATATATATATATATATATTTATGCGGAAGATATATATAAATATAGAACATAGGTTATATAATTTATATATATATATATATATAATAACTTTTTTTTTCGAACGTTCCCACGCCACTCACACCCGCCCCTGCCGACCGAGGGGGCCACCTCCCCATAACCTGGAGAGAACGTACACCCCATAGTCCGGACTATGGAGGGTTAGTAGTGAAGGAAAATTACTGGCTACAGAATTAACATCAGCCAGTCTTATATTAGTTGTTAACCATAAACAAAAACACCATAGTTTTGACAAAACATGCAAACAGAAATATTACATACACAATTGTCTGGCAACTATACCTCAATTATAGACGAATAATAGAATTTTTTAATACATGAATGGGGTCAGAAAATGATACTCTGTTATATAAATTATTATAAATTTCACATAAAGCGCGAAGTGGATTAGTTAGTTCATAATTATGTCTAACTAGGGATAAGTTAAGAGGTAAATAATTACGTGTTCTACGGGAGGGAATATTAAATTTTATTTCCCCATTTAAAACGTTTGAGTCAATTTGTCCACGTAACAATTTTATTATAAATATTGCTCTAAGCATTAATCGCCTTCTTTCAAGAGTTGGAAGATCAATCAGTTTCAGACGGTTAACGTACGGTGGAAGTGCTTCAAGAGGATTCCAAGGTAGACCCCTAAGAGCAAATAAAAGAAACTGGGTTTGAACCGATTCTATTTTATTAGAATAATTTTTATAAAATGGGCTCCAAAGTACACAGCCGTATTCCAATGTGGGTCGAACAAGGCTGATGAATAGACGTTTAGTTATATACGGATCATCAAATTCCTTAGACCATCGCTTTATAAAACCAAGCAACGATTTAGCTTTATTAACAGATGACTCAATATGTAAATGAAAACGCAATTTGGTATCTAAAATAATACCAAGATCTGTAAACGAGTCTACAGAGTCAAGTTTATGAGAACCTATAAAGTAATCAATAGATATGGGACTAGTCCTAGAAAGAGTTAATTTTTTGCACTTCTTAAGATTTAGCGTCATACCATTAGAACTACACCAGTTTACTAATGAGTGTAGGTCATGTTGCAAATTTAATGAGGAGTTAAGTGTATTTAGACTACAAAACAGTTTTACATCATCTGCAAACATTAAAATATTAGAAAATCGGATTACAGATGGAAGATCATTTAAGTAAAGGACAAAGAGTAATGGACCCAAGTGGCTACCCTGAGGAACACCAGATGAAACACTGATGTCATCTGAGAGAAGTGAATTGAAATGTACTTTTTGAGTACGATCTTGTAAATAAGAGTAAATCCAGTTAAGAAGGATTGTCGGGAAACCCATAATATCAAGCTTATAAATTAATAAACTGTGTACAACAGTAGCGAACGCTTTACTGAAATCTGTATAGATTATATCAGTTTGGAGTTTATTGATAAACCCATTGTGAACGTGACACATAAGCTCCATTAGGTTAGTCAATGTAGACCTCCCTCTTAAAAAGCCATGTTGGAAAGGAGATACTATAGATGAGACAAAGTGGGAAATTCTTCGAGAAACCAAGAGTTCAAATAACTTTGGAATCGCACTCAATTTGGCGATGCCTCTATAATTTTCAATAGCGCACCGACTACCAGTTTTGTGTAAAGGGATTATATAACTAGATCTCCAGTAAAGGGGAAAATAACCATGGGATAAGGAATAGTTAAATAAATCTGTTAGAGGTAAGTACAATTCATATGCACAAGACTTTAATATAGATGATGGGACACCATCTGGACCAGCAGAATTAGAGGTTTTTAGAGATTTCAGGGCATTTAATACCTCATCTTCCGAAAGTAAAAAATGTGGAAAATGGTTTATCTTCTCCATATTGTAGTTATAATTAAAATTAAACGAAATGTTTGAATAATTGTTCTGGAAAAATTTGGCAAACATATTTGCAATATCAGAGTTATTAGACGATCCCATACTACCAAGTTTCATAAAGCTGGGAAATGACCGAACATTACGTTTAGTATTTACGAATTTAAAATAATCTTTTGGATTAGTTTGTAATCTACTTTTCATTTTTACTAGATATTCTGAATAACACTTCTTATTTTCAGTATTATACTTATACCTAGCCAACGAATAATTTCTGTAATTTGCTGGAGAATTATATTTTTTGAATTTTTTAAACAATCTACTCTTTACATTACGCAGGCGCCTTAGATAAGAAGATGACCACGATGGTTCACTATCAGGATTGACTGTCACTATCAGGATTGACATTTAAAGTTATGTAGAAAGAAGAAATGCGTGAATCCATATCACCCTTAAAATCCCAATTTGTGTTGGATAAAATGGAATGTAGAATATCAAAGTTGGCTTTCTTAAAATTTAGTTTAAGCTTTTTTTGTTTAACATGATCAACATTAGTTAATTTATGCTGGAATTCCAGACTCACATTAAGAGTTGGGTGATATTTGTCTTCAGGTTCAGAAAACGGGGAACATCTACATATAGATATATTTATCGTTGATGAAAATACTAAGTCTAATATTCTATCTTTAACGTTGGAGATATTATTAATTTGGAATAAGCATTGATCAAATATTGTTTCCCAGAAAATAGCCATGTCAGAAGAAGTTGATAAAGTTGATGAAGTAGGCAAATAATCAATATTATTGTCACCTAGAACCCATGTTAACTTTGGCAAATTGAAGTCACCAAAACAAACAATTCATCTGAAAAAATTTCAGTATCACCAATCTCAGGTTTAAGCCATGTTTCAGAGAAGACAACAATTTTATAATCGCAATCGAAAGATTTAAGGTAAATATTTTTTAGTTTAGTATTGAGACCTCTTACGTTTTGATAAATTAATTGTAAGGAATTACTTAGTTTTTTGAACCGGATACGTTATCGGAAATAACCAATGGTTTTGCGATGTTGGATCTTTCCCTAAATTCAAACTCTTTTACTAAAATCCCATCAGGCCAAAACGATTCATTGACTAAAACGTTAATTATTTTTTGAGGAATAACAAGTTTAAATGAGGAAATGTCACGTGGAGTTGATGACTTAAACTTAAAAAACACAGAGACAGGAGGATTAGATAAAGTTACCGGATTTGCAGATGGAGTAACTTCTATAGCAGGTATACATAAAGAAGAATCAGTCAATTTGGCTTCAGAAGATAAGTTTTCAGTCTGAATACTTGGACCGTTTTGTTTGTTTGAGTCAGCAGTGGTTAAGCCACTGGGTGGTACAGGTGAATATAGCGCCGGCGGCGCAAGATGGTTTTCGGAAGGAGCACTCTTGCTATTATTGCGTTGCGATAAAACAACTGGTGAATTTAAAGTAATTAAATTATCACCATGAGCAACAACCGAAGTAGTCTTCTTCCGTTTCGGAGAACCATCTACATATTCAAATTTGTTAAACATATTCTCAAACTTATAAAGTCGTAAGCATACAGAATTAAACTCTTTCTTCGTGGCAGCTATCTCGATTTTAGCATCCTTAAAAAGTCGATAAAAATCGATTTCTAAGCACCTGCAATCGGGCCATGCCCAACGAAGTCCATTTTGACGATCAGTAATTAAGTCAAAATGACGACCATTAAAACCCGCACACTTAAAATGAGCAAATTTTTCGCAAAGCCAGCATGTTATTAAACGTTCAGTAACGCTGGTAATGGAACAGCCCTTATACAAACAAGCCATTGAAATAACAATAACTGCCTAAAGTTATGCTACAGTAAATTTAATTAAAAAAATAAGCTTTAAATTTAATACGAAAACAATCAGAATTTAGTTAGCGCCTGAAAATATGCTCAACTTTTACAAAAACTGTTGATGCTTGAATAAAAGACAACAACAGTATGACAGCAAAACGTCAAACACGTATAATAAGAATATAAGCACTAAAAGAAAAATAAGGAAATAAAACTATAAACACTTTATCACCAAATTAACACTTAAATTCACAAACTAACACTTTCCACTTTGTTGCTAAATGACAAATTTACGAAAAAGTTGTAAATTTATTTAAATAACAAAGTATTAATAAGTAAATTTAATGAAATTTGAAACACAGTATTGACACAACACAAAAACTCGACTTTACACAACAAGCGTTACTTATATGTAAACAATAACTTATCGTTCGATACGAGTTACATCGAAATTAATAAAAGGACCAAATTTTACATACAGTGAGTCACAGATCCACTAGTTTTTACACAACTATGTTGTCAGGGTACTACTGCTTTGTGCAGCTCCAAGACCCACCTTTAAGTATACCGATGGTCATAACTCGACTAGCTGAGTCGATCGAGACATATGGATCCGTCCATCTGTCCATTATAATATACACGATACAGGCCACAGTTTTCGGCCAATCTTCACGTAATTTTGCATGTAGGATGGGTTCTGCCCAATTAAGACTTCTATTGTTTTTGGTAAAAATCGGTTAATTTTTAGGGGATGAAATGGTCCAAAAAGTTTAGATTTTCACAATCCTTCCTGATGGAAATTCGATCCATCCTTTTTTCTGTTAATTGGTGTGGCACCCAAACTAGGGATAAGTAAATCGACTTTCCACTAATCGATTAATCGATTTTTTGTGTTGAAAAGTCGAAGTCGACTTTTGATTTAAGAGAAAATCGTAAAGTCGACTTTTCAAGATCGACTTTCGATTTTCTTCATAAATATTAGGTTTTTGTTTTACCACAAAGCTCAAATTGCTCAAAAATTTCACTTTCCGGAACTTTACTTTATCTGTTCACAATAATTCATATAAAAAATCAAATTTTTAGTCGAAAATCGATTTTGAGCAGTTTTGACAAAATCGAAAGATCGAAATGTCGACTTTTTAGTCAAAGGCAAAAATCGACTTTTTGGTCAGAGGCAAAAATTGAAAAGTTTAAAAGTCGACTTTTGCGCTCGACTACGTATCCCTAACCCAAACATCGAGCTTCATTTTGAATCAAGCTTTGTGTAATTTGTTTCAAACAGTTTTATGGACGATTTTTAGGTCCAGGGCGATGTTACGATCATTTCTCCGCTTTTATTGATTTGATCGCTTTGAAAATTTCCATGAAGTTCCAGTTATGGTCAAGAACAATGCCTATAATCTTCGTGATAATCAGATAATAATTTTAGAATGAAATGGACCGAAATTTTTTTTTTTGTGTTTTTCGAGTCGATCTATAGACCACAATTATAAGCCGAAGGTATTATGTACAAGTAATTAGAAGGACTATACAGAATATTATTAATATTCGGAAAATATGTCAATGCAAGAAAGAAAAGTTTCTTGGCAGATGTGTAGGATATCGTATGGTCGGCCCCGTCTGAATAATATGATTACTGAAGTTAGTTTATATTAACTTCAGTACATTGTACATTAGTGCACAATTTACATAAAATCGGAAGAAAATATGTACGGCAGCTATATCTAAATCTGAACCGTTTCTTACGAAACTTAGAACACATCATTCTAGACTCAATTCAGTACCTTATGCCAAATTTCGTGCAAATCAAAAGATATATAGGAAATTTGGTGCACCATTTACATAAAATCGGAAGTATGGGCTCAGAAAACACGTACGATCTCTTTTTTTCAATTCACAAGGCAATATGTACTCGAATTATATTCCCAATATTTTTTTGGGAATTCGGAATGGAGCACACCAAATGTGGGAAAATGTTTCACATTCGAGCAAACTCGAAATGCAGCACATGTGCGATCATATTGAAAAATAAAAAATATTTTTGAAAAACTAACTATTCTCTTTCATTGATAGGCTAAGAAGTTTCCGAACCGCTCTCGTAGTGTACAATGGTATTGAAAGGGTTAAATATATAAGATCTAAAATTATTATTTTCATATATACTTACAAAAACACGTACAATACATTTCAATCATAACAATAGCGTATTCCATTATCTGCCGAAAAACGAAGTTGGAAATGCTGAAAAACAAATAAACAAAAAAATTCAGTTGATAGTGTCGACATATAAATACCCTCAGCCTATGATCTTTGAATATACAATTGAAGGTCTGTAGTGAAGAAATTGATATATTGTCGTATGCATCATGACCTGAGACGGATTTTAGTCGAACTGTTCTTGGAGCCTAAACTTAGTATTTCGACTAGTCGCTTCCAAGTATTGAGAATGGGATATCATATATTTTATAATTAAAATTGTTTTTATATTATACTTACGGTATTCCAACTGAAAACGTTGATAATTGTTGTAGTAATTATGAATATTCAATGTCACATTTTTGATCATATAGCAAACAGCGAGTACAAAGACATTGAATATGAAGAATTTTAATTGAATTTTTATACTTAGCCAGGATTTATTCATAATTGCCCTGATGTCATCTTGTATTGTTGAGGGATTAATTAAGTCTGAAAAACGAGTATTCTACGATATGAAAACTTACAGAATTAACTTTATATAAAACTTACTCAAGTCGAAAATTTCCAAATCATTCAAAGTTTCTGAATTCTGGACATTTTGAACGATATTATATATTTGTTGTTGTTTTAATGTAAATGTAAATAATTTATATATCGATATTGAAATTTGAAGGAAAATTAAAATTGCCTACGAATAAAAATAGAATAGCATTGAGGAAAGAATTAAAGGAATTAAAATCATTTTGGTTATTTGGCTGTGGTATTTCCAAGTCAGTTTATCGCAAGCTTCTGTGGTTTCGAACATTAGACGTATTCATTTATGTGAGAAAACAAATATATAGTTATATATCCCAGAAGCACCTCATACAAATAACAACATTTATTTAGGCAATTATTATTAACATAAAAAAATATTAATACTTACTTCAACATAGACATTAAAGGATTTGTGGCGATTATTCCAGATAAATTGCAATTGGCCATAACAACCTGTCGTCGCACAGATAGCAATAATTATATTGAAACTAAAACATTTACGAATATCGTTATAAAATAAACAGCAAAGAATGCCATATGGGTGATTCCAACGGAACGGGTGTGACATTGTTACTTACTATGTTCATTATTTTGGGATATTTAATTGATAATATCAATTAACAAAGAGTGATTTAAGTAGATATATTTAGTTGTTACAAACCGACATAAAAGGGAATTAAATAATATTTTAAGTAAAAAAGATATGGCTCGAATATCAACGTAACGGGTGTGACCTTAAGTTTTCATTAAATCTTGAACAGCAGCTTTTTGTATGGTCCGTTAACAAAATATTTTTTTTTTTTCATGTATTATGGATAGTATAATGTTTATTATAAACGTTATTCCAAATCATTTCCCTTATTATTTTTCTTGGTATAAATATATTAATATGTAACGGGTGTGACATGCAAATGTAACGGGTGTGACACAGTCTCAATCCGGATGTGCAATTAGTAAAAACAGTAAATGCAGATGATTTTTTTCGAAATAAAAATGATTTATTTTTTAATTAATGTTTATACTTTAGTGTTACTTTAAGTAAAATAAAAAAATCTTTGACAAAAAATGTTTTTTAAAACTAAAAAATCTTATTTTTTTATATCCACGTTTATATTAGAGTTATTTTTTAATTTTCTCCAAAGAATTGAGTTTTAACTTAGAATACGCTGTGCGACCTGCTAGGATATTGTAAGCATCACTTTTTTTCAAAATAATGCTTAGACGGAATATGTTTAATTTGTTGTAGACTTTTCCACCTATTTTCTAAAATATCGTGATGTTCCTTAATATCATTTTGAGAAACAAAGTATATTTATTCCTTTTATTCCCGAATCAGGCATTCAACTTCTTGCTCCGAATTTCTAGTCCATGCACAGGCAGTAAAAATTGTAGCTAGCGCCAATGTGCGCTTTGAATTTCATCTTGGGAAATTATAGCAAAATTTTCTGCAAAATCTTACTGCAAGACGGCATAATTTTGGGAAAGCTTTGCTTTTGTCTATTTAAAAAACCGCATTTGCTCGTTTTTAACAAAACAGTGAGTTTTGAATTTTAGTAATTTTGAATTAAATACATTAAGTAGGCCTGCTACGGTTTCTGTCTGGGTAGTTATTTATAAGCGTCCTTCGGAACATTGCGACCACTGATATGATATCATCTACTCTGTCACAATTGCGGCTTTGGTTTGTCATACAATTTTGACTCTTTACATCGCAACAGAGCACATCCAAAATTTCTTTTGATGATGAGGGGACAGAAGAAAAAATACTATGCAAAGCTTCTGTTAACGCGTGATATACGCGTAGACAAACATCATGTGGAATTTCACTAACAATGCAAATGTTTTTTGGTCGGTATGAACAAAACTTAGACTTTCCAACTATAACATCCGGATTTTCTTGTCTAAACTGATGATAACACTCTCTAAGACTCATTATTAAATATCGTTTTTGAATTTGAATCCGTTTTCCAGTTATGGGATCTTTTATGGATTTATAATCTTTGACCAAGGGACTTTTATGACTTATATCTTCTCGAATGAAAAACGGTTCTATTTTTGATATCTCTTTAGGAATTGCGTTACTTTTTATTTCGTTATTATGCAAAGCTTTTCGTAATTTCGACGGAAGTATTTCAGAAGCAATTTCGAATAAAACAGCTTCCTTTTTTGATGGGCTCTTCGGTAAACATTTTTTACTTTAGTCACAGCTTTCTTCAGAGATTTTTTTGATTTATAAGAACCAATTTGAGAATTCGAAGAGATTTTACCCAGATGAATTCTCTTACTTTTTCTGCACTTCTTCTGACGCTCTCTATCTCTATTCCGTTTTTCTTTTAACGCGTCATTATCCATCACCTTTTTCTTGTTATCCCGACGTTTCTTATCTCTTTTTTTCTAGATGTTTTTTTTTTAATTTAGTTGGATCTTTTTTCAACTCAAAACGAAATTTTTGCATTCTATTTTTGAATTCCATAGCTGAAATAGTGATATTGATATTTTGAAATTAATTAAAAATTTTCCGCGATTTTTGTGTAACGGGTGTGATAGATCTTTTGATGCGACTACTAGCTTAAATTTTAAAATTATACAGAAACTTTTTTATTCATTTTATACAGACCTAACCTAACATGCGCACAAAAAATATGTTATATATATCCACATAAAATGCATAAAATTATACTTTTTATATATTTACCGCAACGGGTGTGACAAACGGGACCTTTGTGGTACTAAGACGTTTACCGGCAATAAATACATATTTCCAATAAGTCACGAGTTGGCACTAAACAATACTTAAAAATGTTTACTTTGATGTGGCCAAAAGTCAAATATCGTAACAGGAAAAAATATGTCGAAAAATAGTGTTGCCAATTTTGCCAATAAATGCACTGCAGCCAACAATTTCATGATACACCATGAAAATGTATTCTTACGAAAAAAAACTGGTCCCAAATTTAATCAACTCTTCATTGATATTTAAAATTATATTGTTCGTGATATCAGTTATGGTTTTTTTTTTTTTTTTTTTTTTGTTAAAATATATTATTAATTTTTCAATGAGCTGAGGTGAGTTTACGTGGAATCACCCATATGCGAACTGGTATACATACAATTTCAATTTGTTAATTTTTGTTTCCTTATGCAGGACATTGCACCCGGCTGCAAATGCCATCAATTTCCACGCTTTGAGAATATGTTTTGCTTTAAAACTTAGGTCCGACAAAAGTGTATCCATTTTTACAGGAATTTCAAAGTCCAACTGTTTTATGAGACTAGTGAAAATGTTCTAATAGTATAGGAATATTGAAAATAGAATTTACTTATTAAATCAATATTGCGGTCTGTCTTGTGCTTTTATTCAATTATTAATCCTGTAGTGTTAAAATTTAAACTTTAAATCAGAATATTTACCATAAAATATCTCTGCTGAATAAGTAAATAGCTTTACATATCCTCAAATTTTTAAATCGGGTTTCACATAATAAATTCTTAAGGTAAAGGTACAGAGTTTTGGTAAAGTGAAAAAACCGAAGGAAGCGAAGAACCCACTTTACTTCGAACTTTTTGGGTAAAGCAGGAATATCTATCGTCTGATTTGTGAAACCCCCTCAGTTTTGAAACCCAACACCCTACTTTATCTCATTTTAAACCAAACAACAAAATACACGGAGATACGGCTATTCTCTCACATCAATGATCACAAGCAATAAAGTTATGACAAATTGATCAAAACAAGTTCCCGTTATCCCACGCTAGAACACGTGTTTGGGGATTGTTATGAAGAGGAGTTTAACTACCGAGTCTTTCTACTGTCCATGCCTTAACGGCTTTTGGTAGCTTCGATAGGAAATAAGGAACTATAGCTGTGTCGTTAGATATTGCCAAGGCTTTGGATTCAGTGTGGCATTATGGAATTTTATATAAATTCCACTAGTTTGGAATGGACGCTAATTTCCTTAGAGATCGTGTTTTTAGAATGGAGATGGATGATCGGCTCTCTAGCCAATGCCCGATTTTCACTGGGGGTTCTCTGTGTTCTTTGCACGGTCCGATGTTGTACAATAATTTTCCGTGCGACATTCCGGCAACTCCCCCTTGTGGTCTTTTTTTTACCTATGCCGATGATGACCTCCAGGCATTTTCTGGTCCGCTTGCTAGGGCGATTAATAGGCTAATAACGAGTAACTCCATCGGCACTTCATTATATCTCGAACGGGTGACTGATTGAGATTAAAAATTTTAAGAGTTCGATATTCCGAATAGAGTGTATCAAGTGTGCTTTAATTCGATTTAAGGGAACCCCCCCCCCCCCCCCCATTCTCGATTTTTTATTTTTAAGATTTTAAATGGGCTGGTAAATGAATACCAATGCTTGTTAAGGTTTGTAACTTTGCACATATATATTTGAAGATTTAAAATAGAAGAAAAATAATTTACAAAAAATTTTTGTTGTTGTTTTGTTGTTGTTTTTTGTGATCAAAGAAAAGTCCTTATTTTTGATGGCGGGCATGATAACTCCTCACTGGAACATCGGAATCCGAAAATTCCAACGGTGTTGGAAAGAGTACATGTCTGGCTCTCGTATGAACTAGGATTATTGACCTCGCTCTAAAATTAACAAAATGGCGGACCTTTGAAAAAATATTTTTGGAAAATCGACGATTTTTTACCAAAAACCAAGCTAAAAAATAAGGAAGATCTTCACCGATTGGCTTTATCCTAGTTCATACGATAGCTATACACTCACAGAGAAACGTGTAAAAATTTGAAATCGATTGGGTTATTAGTTTTTGAGTTATCGTGCCCGACATTCGCAAAAAAATGTTTAGAGAAAAACGCGTTTAAAGTTTGAGAAGCCCTTCAGCCGTCACTTGATGCTGACACAATAAATCGGCTATATCTTCAAGAGTTCTTGAGATTTTTACTTGAAATTTTGCAGGGACATTCTTGAATTAGTGTAGATTGGAATTAAGTCAACAAAAATTTTGACCCCGAGAATTCGATTTAAATAAATTTGTCCCATTGTACGCCAACGATTATATATCTGCCCAAATGAACATCTGTTGCAGAATGGCTCATGCATGGATTGATGTTAGTCGGTTAACATATATAACATTTCCAGCTTAAATGAAACCTTTTCCAAATTAAATGAAACTTGTTTCCAAATTAAACGAAAACTTTTCCAATTGGAATGAAATCTTCTACAAATGGAATGAAAATGTTTATAAATTAAATGAAACTTTTTACAATTGGAATGAAACACTTTCCAAATTAAATGAAACCTTTATTGTTGCCCAAGGAAATATAACATTTCTAGAAGTTTTAAATCAATATTCGAAAATTAAATAAAAATCAAAAACTTAGTTCTATTTCCACTGCGTTTATTTTCCCTCAATATTCCACAATTTTGTTCGTGAATTTTTATTAAAGTGTTTGCTAACCCAAACCGAATTTATCGCTTGACATTTCTATTTAGTTATTGTTAACCGTATATAATAATTTTTTATTGAATATGTATTAAAAGTACTTCTCAACATTCAAGAATTCTTATATATATTTTTTTTAATTCGTCAAAGTTGCATATGTTTTGACCCAGCCAATATCCACTTTTATCACTAAATTTTACAGAAAAATACCAAAAACTTCTTGGAAAAATTACAATTACAGTTTCAATTAAATCTAAAGCTTTGAAAAAAATACGAAGTTGATCCATTTTTTATTTTTATTTATCCAATTTTGGTTATTTTGAGTATTTATGACACATTTTTCAATTGAATTGGTTTTAATTACAAACATACATAGATAGTTCGCATTGGGTGTCAAATCAGTTATGCGCCATCTATACTTCATATGTTATATCATTAAATGTGATCCTCCCTTATACAAATGCCGGCATTGTTAGTTAAGTCATCTGGCAAGTGCAAAATAACAGCTGATATTTTAATTTGTTTTTACCTTATTCTAAACAAATTACAATTGTTTCGTCGGCTATTCGTAACAAACCGTCTTCTTTAATCCGAGGATTTATTAGCCATTTTTTCTTTTCGAAAACATTTGCATGTCATTGTCATCAACTTGACTTCGGCTCAGATTGTGTGAGTTAGAGTAACTCCTTGGTGTGCCAAACTCTCATATTGGACCTAAATAAAATCAATTTTCGAGCAACTATGAATAAGGCCATACCGCAGCCATTCGATAAAAACAATCCTATTGTTTTTCTAGATATTAATATCGGCGAGGAGTTCGGTGAGTTTTAATGTCCAATTGCCAGAATAAAAAAGTCGAATAATAACTATTTTATGTATATTTTTAGCTGGTCGCATGATTATTGAACTACGCAAAGATGTGGTGCCTAAAACAGCAGAGAATTTTCGAGCCCTTTGTACGGGGGAAAAGGGCATTGGAACAATGGATAAACCATTGCATTATAAAGGTATACGGTTTCATAAGGTGACACGAGTGTATGTGGCACAAAGTGGTGATGTGATCAACAATGATGGAACCGGTGGTGAAAGTATTTATGGACC
The DNA here is from genome assembly GCF_032173495.1 of Musca vetustissima. Lineage (NCBI taxonomy): Eukaryota > Metazoa > Arthropoda > Insecta > Diptera > Muscidae > Musca > Musca vetustissima. The sequence goes on from NW_026886052.1 coordinate 55,294, forward strand.
TGTTTTTGAAGATGAAAATTTCATATTGGATGTGAGTATTGGAAAAATCGAAAAAAATCTGTACTTTTGTACATAAAAGACTGAACAAATCTAATTTACGTTCACCTCTCAGAAAACAATTTTGAACTTTGCATTTATTTTAAAAAATCCGCTGGAATTGTTCTCCGGAAAAGTAATAATGAAAAGGCTACCTGTGGTAAAATTTAGTTTCCGAGTGGTTTTCTTTAAAATGTGTTTCGTTTATCTTAGGAAGTATTGCTTCTTCTTCTATGCTTTTTTAATCTTCCAAAACATTTCTGGGAGGTACTTGTCAAATACATTTAATCCGAAAAAGCTGATTTTTTGTAAATTATTGCTAAAACGATAGCTTGATGATAATACCCTTCACTACCCTGTTGTACAGGGTATTTTATCATTGTGCATTTAACAGTCAAAAGGAAACGAGATAGACACATGATTCCTCTTGAGAATATGCATAGAATCACTTTCTGGGTTGACTTATGCATGTCCGTCCGTCCGTCTGTCTGTACGTGTTAAATTATAAACAAACTACTGGTCGCATTTATAGTCCGAATTGTATTAAATTTGGCACAGCTCACTTATGCGACCCAAGGACAAACCCTATTGAAATTGGGATCAATCGGTTCAGACTTAGATATGGCTCCCATATATGTTTTTCTCTCATTATAGCCTAACGTGTGTAATGTTTTGTTGAAACCGGTTCATATATATTTTAGTCCGATTTTAGGTGATACGATTGATACGAAACTTTGTACAACGTACTCGATTTACATAATTTTGTCCCATTGTACGCAAACGACTATAAATTAAGCCGAATGAAATTAAATTTAGCATTTCACTCAAAAAAAAACATCTGGAGAAGGGTGGAGAAGAGTATCATATAGTCTGCCATCCAATTTTAATACTGTTCTTACTTGTGTTTTTTTTGTGTATAAATAAATTAATCTGATTCCTAATTATTTGTTGCCAACATTACTTTTCCTTATTTTAGCATTCTGATGAAGGTGTTGTTAGTATGGCCAATTTTGGAAAGCCAAATACAAATAATTCTCAATTCTTTATTACATCAATGGCCTGTGACAATCTGAATGGCACCAATGTTGTTGTCGGCAAAGTCTTAAGAGGTTTGGGTATTATCGGGGAAATGGATCAAAATACAAGCGATGAGGGTGTACCTACAACGGTAAGTTAGCTATTGTAAGTACGTTGCAACTAATGTGCTTTTTGATTATTATAAGATTTTTGTAATATTTTAAGGACATCATCATAACTAATTGCGGCGAAATAAAACCTGGTGAAAACTGGGGTATTAATGACAGCGATGAAACAAGTGAATGCCTACCGCCATTTCCACAAGATTGGGATGATAAATTTAAGGAATTTTCGGTAAGTAGCATTCATTCAATTACGAATTGATTCATAATGTTTGATTCCATTTTGCATTTTAGTCCGACGAACTAGTGGAATTATTGACATCAATTCGCAATGCCGGTAATCATTTCTTTACAAAACAGGAATATTACAATGCACGTAGGAAATATCGCAAGGCAAATCGCTATTATAACCTATTACGCAAAAGATATGATTGGCAAGAACTGGAACATCTCAAATGTTCAGATGAAGACCTTAAGAAATTAGACAGCTTCTCTGCCATCAATCAGCTAAATATGGCTGCCGTTGAACTGAAATTAAATAAATACACAAATGCTCATTATTGTTGTCGTGAAGTTTTACGTTTAGATCCGAATTGTGGTAAAGCATATTATCGTCTTGGACAAGCACAAATTGGATTGAAAAATTACGAAGAGGCTATAGAAAATCTAAAAAAAGCACATGACATGATACCAGACAACAAAACAATATTATCTGAATTAAATCGCGCCAAACAACTAATGGCGGATTACAATCGTTCACAGATGGTACACCTCAAGAAATTGTTTAAGTAGTAAAAATATTGTACATAATATCTACAAACATCTCAGGAATCAATTTATCGTTTATCCTGCAGAGAAGTATGTCTACTTAAAAAAATTAAAATTGCATTGTTCCGCATATTTATATTAAAAAATGTATATTTTAATATGTTTGTTATTTGTGTTTGTGTATCAGTGTGAAAAAATGTACAAATAAAAGGGGCATTGATGGCTAAAATGTAATTTTTTGTTACCAGAATAATATAGAATATTTATATCAAAATTTAATCATTTGTGTTTTGGTTTTAATGAAATAATATAATTGTAGTTATATTTTTTGTACAAACTATACAAGTTGCATAAAAATATTGCAAGGTAGGGCGTAGGTACCAACTGATTACATTTATACTCAATGTGATGAATAAATTCAAATTAAATGAGGAGGAAGCCACTACCTACATAATGTTTTTGGTATTCACCTCAAGTTGTCCTACCATGTAATATTGAACAATGCGAAGCTGTATGTTTTTTAGCAAATGTCAAATACAAACTAATGACGGAACTCTTAAAATGTCATAGTACCTCGATGAAAGTAAGCGATTCGTTCGAAAATACATCTTGAAAACGCCCAAAAATGAGTTTTCATATTTTTAACGTTTAGGCTTTTTTCGAGTTTTGGCCTATTTTGAGACTTTTAGTAAAACTTTATGGCGAACTTATTTCGAATAATGTTCTTTGAAGAATATATTGTTTTAAGAAACTCACAAAAAACGAATATGAGATATAAATTGCAATTTCTCTAGGAAACTCCCCACTAATGGTATATCAAAAAAACACATACATTATATAAAAATCCTGAGTGATCTAAACATGTTAGAGCTTAATATTTATACTAACCATAGACTTAATGCCAAATATCATAAAGTCAAAAGTATACTACATATATTATAGTCCGTACATAAACATATATTATAGACGTAGACTTTTAAACTTGTTTAAAATAAAGAAAACAACTTTCACAGCCACATGCTTTGGTTTCAAACCTGTCAACTCCTGTAACAAACCTCGATAATTAAACCAACCATATTTTTATACCCTTCACCACATTGTGGTACAGGGTATTATGTCTTTGTGCATATGTTTGTAACAGGCAAAAAGAAACGAGATAGAGACGTGGTTACTTTTGAGAAAATGCATAGAATCACTTTCTGAGTCGATTTCTCCGTCCGTCCGTAGATGTTAAATTGTAAACAAAGTAAAGGTCGCATTTATGATCCGAATTGGATGAAATTTGGCACAAGTCACTTATTTGGCCCAAGGGCGAACCCTATTGAAATTGGTTAAAATCGGTTCAGATATATCTAGATCCCATATATATTTCCGTCCGATAAAGGCACCAAAGTCCATATATATATATATATATCTCGATTAGCACGAAATTTGGTATAACGTACTGCATTGAGTCTAGAATGAGGTGAGTTTAGTTTCGAGAATATCGGTTCAGATTTAGATATAGGTCCCACATACATATATATTTCTGTTCGATTTTAGGTAAATGATGCACCAAAATCCTAATGTTTGTCGGATTGACAGGGAATTTTGCGCAGCGTACCATATATATTTCGAACGGGTGTCTGATTGAGACTATATTTTTAACAGTGCGGTATTGTCCAATTGCACTATAGGTAATTCTGACAGTTTTTTAGGCAAGAGTAATTTTTTTCAATTTTGGAAAAAAATATCTTTTTTGATGTCATTTAAAGGAATACAAGTCAAAATTTATAATTCTGTAAGATCTTTTGCGTAAAAGTGTCTCAAAAGCGGTGAAAATCGTAGCCAAACTCTAAACTTTGAAAATATAATTAAAGAAATAAAAAAATTAAGAAATTAAGGTGTATTTTAAAAAGTTTGAAACAATTAAATACAAAGCATAAACATAAAAATTAAACATGGAGAGTATTGCCGGTGGTGTGTGCTGTTTATTTATTTTTAATATTTTAAATATTGGGCTGGTAAATAAATACCAATGCTTGTTAAGGCTTGTAACTTTGCACATATATATTTCAAGATTTAAAATGGAAGGAAATAATGTACAAAAAATTTTTGTTTTTGTTTTTTGTGATCAAAGAAAAGTCCTTATTTTTGATGGCGTGCATGATAACTCCTCACTGGAACATCGGAATCCGAAAATTCCAACGGTATTAGAAAGAATACATGTCTGGCTCTCGTATGAACTAGGATTATTTACTTCGCACAACAATTCACAAAAAGGCGGAACTTTGAACTTTTTTTTTTGGAAAATCGACAATTTTTACCCAAACTAAGTTAAAAAAATAAGGAAGATCTTCACCGATTGGCTTTATCCTAGTTCATACGGGAGCTATACACTCCCAGAGAAACGTGTCAAAATTTGGAGCCGATTGGATTATTAGTTTTTGAGTTATCGTGCCCGCCATTCGTAAAACACAGCTTCGAGAAAAATGCGTTTAAAGTTTGAGAATCACTCTTGCCCTCACTTGATGCTGACACAATAAATTCTAGAATTATAATAGATTCAAATTAAGTCAACAAAAATGTTGACACCGCGATTCAAAATTTGCATAGTTGACTATAATAAAAGAAATGCGTTTGCTTTTAAACATATCTAAGTCATTCTAGATAGACTTTTACTGAAATGTTTGAATTTGTCGGATCTTTTGACAGCTGAAATATATTAATGAAAGCCTTTTAGGCCCGTACCTAAATTCAGTGCGTTGCGTACTAAAATATCCACCTTTTCACCTTCACGGAAGGCCGTTATTTACTTGTGTGTCACAATTTTTCTCGAAATAATTCTTAAACATGGCGGTGCTGCGAAAAGGTACATGATTGGATCCTTATACATCCCTTCAAATTTCCCCAGATTGGACATAATTTCAGGTCTTGATAAAATTTTCAACCTTGCTAATAATTATGATGGTATGATTGTTGGAGGTGATTTAAACTCAAAAAACCCTTATTGGGGAGATCGTATCCAAAACCCGAATGGAGTTTCTCTTTGGAATTGGCTTCAGGACAACGTAAGTGACGTACACAGAATCTGTGATGTGAATCCCTCATTCCCAAATGGGAGCTCATACCTTGATCACTTCCTAATTAGCAGGCATCTTATCTCCTTTAACCCGCCTAATTACGAAATTTCATCTTTAGCTTCGTTTTCAGATCACTACCCACTAAAGTTACAATTGCGATTAGCTGACCTTGAATTCAATGTAATACCATCTAATTCATTCCAATCGTTTAAGAATACCAATTGGTCTCATTTTAAAAGAGATCTTGATGCAGCCTCATCAGTCCTTTTGCCACCTATCAACAGGAATCTGAGCAACCCCGAAATTGATAATATCGTGGACAAATTTTCTCAAACCCTAGCAAACATGGCTGATAGACATTCCACCAAAATCGAACTAAAAAATGGCAACTGGCCTCTGCAAGAAAACATTAAACTATTTCTAAGCCAAAAGCATAGGTGGCAGAAACAATTAAAGAGAATTTATCATCGGAATGGCAATCGAACTTCTCCGGAATATAATATTCTGTCAAAGCAGATCTCCTTGCTAAAAATAATTATCAATGACTTAATCAGATTGGAGCAAGCTAAAAGGTTTGGGAAGTTCCTGCAACAAATTACCCCCGGTCCATCGGCTTTTAAGCAGATTAACAGAGTCATCGGTAAGAGACAATCATTACATAGCCACTGTATTACATATAATAACATATCGGCTACAATTGATGAAGATAAATGTACCCTATTTCACAATTATTATGGATCAGTTTTCAGCGAGCAAGCCCCAGATAGCCCTGTGGAAAACATAGATTCCAGGATTGGTCGTTGTTTGGAAAACCTTCCTCGTCAAATTTATACCTTTAATGATGATTTCACATCCCTCGATAATGAAGACCTTTACCACTTCACAAATTCGGAGTCTGTTAAAAGCATAATTGCCGCTTCTAAAAACAAGAAATCCTGCAGCATTGATAACATCTCGAACTACATACTGAAAAAGATCCCTGAGTCGGCCATAAAACTCTTAGTCATTGTCTTCAACAACTGTCTTAATAATGGGCACTTCCCCCCATCGTGGAAGATTTCAAAGATAATTCCCATTAAAAAAAAGAACTCCTCAGAAAATGTGGCTGATTTCAGACCTATTTCACTTCTCTCTAATATCGGAAAACTTTTTGAAGCTGTGTTAAAATCAAAAATCGAAAATGAATTTGTTATAAATCCTCTTTCATACTACCAGTTTGGATTCAGGCCTGGAAATTCGACGCAACATGCACTTCTTAAACTACACTCGGATATTGTCTACAACCTAAGATTGCAGAATTCAACAGTCGCAGTATCATTAGACATTCAGAAAGCCTTCGATTCGACCTGGCATAAAGGTATTATTTACAAGCTAATTGAACTTAATGTTGATCCATTCCTCATTAAGTTGTTACATAACTACTTTCAGGACCGCAAATTTTGTGTCCAAATTCAAAATGCCATTTCGGACTTTGGAGAAGTAAGAAGCGGAGTCCCGCAAGGGAGCGTCCTAGCGCCCCTCTTATTCAATTTATATCTTTATGATTTCCCACACCGCCACTTAAACTCGCAAGCTATCCTGTATGCAGATGATTGTCTTATCTATTCGCACAACCAATTTCCAGACGAAGCTCGTAACGCAGTTGCCACACATCTCAACATCATTAACAACTTTTACAAAAAATGGGGCATTAAAATAAACCCCACAAAATCTGAAGCTATTTGCATTCGCAATGCAAGTGGCAAATGTCATAGACTGGTGGTGCCGCAAAGTAAAAACCTCTCTCTTCCGCTTGATGGTATCCAAATTCCATTCAAAACATCATTAAAGTATCTAGGTGTAACCTTTAGTTACCTATTTCGATTTAATCAGCATGGTCGGCTTATCACCACCAAAGCAAAAAAGGTTGCTGGAATGTATGCTGGTATCCTCAAGAGTAAATATATGCCATCACAGACAAAACTTCTAATTTATAAGGTAGCGATACGACCTCTGCTCATCTACGCTTTCCCTATTTGGTTCTCCATTTCTCCTGTGGTGGCCAACAACATGGAAATATTCGAGAGAAATGTCTTACGCAAATGTTTGAACAAAAACTTCCAATGCCCTTCGAAACGTTACTCGAACGAATTCATTTACACCAACGCTTCCATCAAACCTCTCTGTCACTATGCGATGCAACAACACCTAAAATTCGCCGAAAGACTGGAGCATCACGAAAATCCATTAATGAACGAAATCTTTGAAGCAAACCACAATACCACATGGACTTCGTCTACATACCTATCGTCAGTAGGAATACTTCACGAAGATCTTAATAATGTCAATCTAACCTCACCTCCTCAATTCTATATCAAGGCTGTGCCTTGTTCGCATCGAGGATAAAATCTTACGTCTCCAGTATTATATGTTTTTAATGTTTTTTGTATATACGCTTATAATACAATTATATGAACGCTATAATTTCGTAATCTCAATTATAAAGATTATTATCTGTTTATACTTGTATATGTACATACTGTAATTGTACTTTCGATTTACATTGTTATAAAAAAAAAACGATTATTGTTAATTTCATGTTTTTATTGTTACAGGAAATTTATTGTTATCCTGTTTTCTGTTAGGTTGTTTCCCTTAATATTGTTAATATCAGACCAAGCTCTGTACAACACCGTAAATGTCGTGAGCAAACATTGTTTTTTATACTGTCACTATATTACATTAAATGTATTTTAAAAGAACTATTAATTCGTATCGAATTGAAGATGTCAACACTGTTAGAGTTTATTAGTTCAATACGTTTACAGATCTAAAATCAACATATGCTATTGTTTGTTACTAAATATAAAATTGTAATATCTGATAAAAAGAAGTCTCAATAAAGAAAATTGAATTGAATTACTTGTGTGTCAATTGAAAACAGCGAAAATTGGTGAAAACATTTTCTTAATTAACCGAAAAATGTTTACTTTTATAGAAACACAAATTTTTCAATGACTGGAATTCTATTTTCAAAAAACAAAAAAATTCAAAATACGCATTGTCATAGTTGAAAATTTTCAACTTTAAATTTTTATACGCAATGCGTATTTGGGTAATATTCATTGAAATACATGTATTTTACTTTTGAGGTGAATAAAATCGTACGCAGGTGAATAAAATCGTACGCAGGTGAATAAAATCGTACGACCCTTAAATTGGTTCCAATAGGTCTCAAATTGTGATTTTTTGCGTTTTTCATTATAGATCAGTTTTATGTAGGGAACTTAAGAATAAAAAAATAAAATTTTCGATATTTGGTTTGATGAAAGAAATAAAACAAAGAAACGTATTGTTGTTTACAAGTCCCCGCAAGTAAAGTTAACAATAAGAACAATATGGACGAAAAATCTGTCAAATTAAAAAAAGGAAATTAGGTTATTTTGTCATAATGGACCAAATGTCATAGGAAGATAGATAGAAATTTTTCCGCGGAAAAACGAATACACTCAAATTTTGATTAAAAAATAAATAACATTACTCGTAAACCGCAAATAGATTGTTGATGGTAAGATTATGAGAAAAAAATCTAAAAAGTGGAGAAGAGGAAATGGTGGACTTGGGTTCCCCTTAGAATATAAACCACCAAAAATTACTTTTTTCAGCATTGATTAAAAATAAAAAATGACATATGAAAAAATGTTGTTCAGTATATCCAGCGTTTACTATAATCGTGTTCGACTGTAGTAAGTGAGGTTTTATCTCACTTTTACATATTTATAACTTTAAGGAGTATAAATGGGTACTGAATTAATCATTATTAATGCATTCTGCAAAACATACAACATTGTAATAATTATTTCTTTAAAAATCTAATCGAGAGCTCGAAAATTTTTTATCTTACTACCCTAATAGTTTTCAATCGTTTGCTGTGTATAAGAAAACTAATGAAAATATCTGAGAAAGAATTAGCTTTGTTCGTTATATGTGTTGTTGCTTATAACCGATGTTCCTTATATCCGGTTTCTACTGTGGAAATCTGCATTTTCTCTTTCTTGTACATATAAATCATTGAAAAAGTCAAAAAAAAAAAATAGTTTAACACCGCTGTTATTCATTTTTACCTCAAAAACAGGGCAAGATACCAATAGTGCATTCTACGCAACGGATTCTTAATCTGCCCGATAGGTTGCACAAAGGAGTATGTTCCTTCGAGGGAACATTGACACGAAATTGTTAGGATACATAAGAACAATATACATAAAGTGGTGAAGGGTATCATATAGTCGACCCAGTCCGACTTTCCTTACTGGTTTGATTATGAATTCATCATTACGAATTCTGTCCTGTAAGAATTCAAACGAAATAAATAAGTATATGTGGTGAATGTTTCTATATGTATCCCGAAAACAGTACAAGAAGCAAAAATGCAAACAATTAATTGAAAAAACTGACACTTAAAGACTCTGTTAAACGTGCAAAATAGACACCATATTCAGGCATCAGTAAAGGATGCGGTGCTGCAACCTGAGCAGTATGAGACACATTCGATGAACACAATTTCCACATTTCCTTCTTTACGTAACTGCTTAAGAAAGGATAATAACTTCAAGAGAAAATGATAGAACGATATTAAAAATGCATAAGAAAACAAATAATTAATGCCTCATTATACTATGGAAAAAATTAAAGAACACACACATAACTGAAAAGAAAAGTGATTATGGAATGGAGTAGATTTGCCTTTTGAAATTAACTAAAAATATATACAATGTGTAAATTTCATATTCGAGTACCCTTTAAACAACTGATTTTGCAAATCTATATATATATATATATATCAAAAATGGAGCAAGAAAAATTTATACTAACGCATCAATTGACAACGGCTGGACCTATTTCACTCAAAATTTCTTTCAGTTGTCGGTAATTACAGTGGGAAGGTTTTTATATAAGAAAAATTTGAGAAAAATCCGCGGAAATCTTGCAAAAATTATTTTAAAGAAACGGTTGGACCGATTTGACTTAAAGTTTCTGTTAGTAGTCTGTAATTGAAGTGGAAAGGTTTTAATGAAAGAATATTTTGAGAAAAATCCGCGAAAACGTTGCAAAATATATTTCGAAAGATATTAACCTTTCCACACATTTTATATCGAACCTTTATGGTTTTATCTCCTCATAGTTCTTTTTGGATATATTTTGGGCGAAAATTGGCAGTGTATATCTATAAGTAATTGTCAATTATGGAAAATTCTCAAAATATTTTAATTTTCTACAATTAATTGGATTGTCATTGCCTTGAAAAAACTATCTATGTACATATATAAAATAGAAAAAAATGTTTGTTTGCAAGTTACCAATAGAAGCAACAACCGCTGAACAGGTGTTAATTAGATTTACACAGTATGTCATGAAAGTAACTTAGGATATATAAACTTCTAAAATTCCGCGTGGATGCAGAGTTATAGCATAAATAGTGAACACACCTAGAAATTTCAGTACATGTAATATGCGTATATCTTTATAACGGTAATAGACACAGTCTTCAAAATTTTTCAGAATAGCGTAGGTGTAAATACACATCATCCATACAAATATGAGCGTGGTACGATTGGGGAAAATGCACTCCCCGTTGCACTTAAATAATTTACATACAGAGAAAATAGCATTTTTTGTTTGATTAGTCAAAAACCGCTCAACAGATTTTACTGAGAATTTTACAGCACCTCATGCTACCGGATAGAAAAATCATAGGCGGAGTTATAGCATCAAAAGTAATTACAAATCTGAAATGACATAGGTATTCTATGTTTATATCCTAAGGGGCGTTACAAATTCCCACTTTAAAATTTGATTGAGTAAAGTGGTTACAAATACGCATCATCCATATTAAAATTGGGGTGATACAATGGACGGAATTTACTCACAATTTTTATCTATAAATGGAAAAAAGAAACACTCTTGGTTGTAGGCACAAAAATGGCTGAATAGACTTTGCAGAAATTTTCGCAGTCAGTTATGCCATCACATGGAAGTAAGATATGCAAAATAAACTTTCAAAATGACGAAGAGTTATAGCATCAACCGTAATCATTCCTCTGAACTAATATTAATTGTCTATGCACATACATATATGAATATCTTGAATAAATATGTTCATAAAAGTATGTATGATATTCAGATAAGTACACATCCAATCTTAAATGACCAGGAAGTAAAATTTGGTCAAAATCAGAAATTTTCGACTCATAATTTTTTGTCCTATTATCAGTACATTATTATCAGTAATTTGTATAGCCACCAGGTCAGTAATTCCGCTAACGTCTACTGCTTTCCATCTCTCCATTGTCATATTCATACACATTGGAATAACATTTGTGTAAAATGAAAAATTGTTCACATTATATTTTTACATTTTGTAATTTTGGAAAAAAAAAAACAAATTCTATCACCATTTGAGAAAACGAACATGAATTCAATAAAAGTATGCATCAGCAATAATTGGGATGGATAAAAAGTTATAATAATCTGCAATTTGTGAACATGAATTCAATAAAAGTATGCATCAGCAATAATTGGGAGATATCCAGAAGCGAAATGCGGATGATGGATTAAAAGTTATAATAATCTGAAATCTGTGGTGGGTTATCATCATAGCTGACCTGAAAACAAAATGTGTACATTACTTGAGAAATTATGTTTAGTTGATCAAAGAGATATTACTAAAACTATTTATTTCAGTCAAGAACATGATACAACTATGAGTTAAGAAGAAAATGACTAAATCTAAGTTCGTTAAAATTTAAATTAAAAACTTACAATGTGAGATGAGAATACAGACATAGAGGTAATGGTAATGACATAGAGGTATTGGTCTTTGAACGATTAATGCAAAACATGTGAATATTGTAGAAAATATAATCTTATCTATTATCTATATATGGGCAATATTGCCAATTTTTTAATATTCCATTTTCAAAAAATCAGCTTTTTTGTTTTTGTGTGCACATCAATGATTTTTGGTACACATATAGAGAAAAATGTTCTGACTCCGAAACCGTTCGCGATCAAATTTTTGGTTGATGCGCGCAAAAGTTATCGAGGTTTTAATTTTGGGCAAAGGAAAAAAATCTTAAAATTAAGCCGTTTATTATATTGACCTAAAACGTTGATATATATCTTCCTCCGTAAAATAAGAATATGAATTTATTATAATAATCGCGATAAAGTTGCACATCTTCGCTAAATATGAGAAAAATAATAAAAATATAGGAGAATACGTCAATATTTTCATTATATTAACGACATACACACACCTAAAAAATAATTTAAAAATATCTACATAATGTAAACACCATGATGAATCAAATGATATCAAGTCCGTGTAAAAAACCATATTGATCGCGGGTACCCATATCATTCAGTTGACAGATCTAAAAATTTGGTCCGAAAAATAGGTTTTTTAGAAATTTGCTCGCACAAAATTCTCAACTTCGGATGAGTATTACTCTGAAGCTGTGCATACTACATACACAAAATACATATCAAATTACGCAGATTCGCGACTACAATAATCTTATAATCGATTTTTAGAAATTCCTGTTTGCGCATTGAAACTAGAAATAAAATTAAAAAAACAGTCAAAATCGAGCTTCAAAATGTCAGCATCATTTAAAGGAAGATGCAGTTAAAATGTTGAAAAATAATACATAAGGGGCGTAGTCCCCATTTTTTTTTGTTGTCTTTATTTACTTTGTAATTGAAGCCAAATTACAATTTAATGGCCAATTTATGTATAATTACAAAGAATCCACCTTATATCATAGCTACTCTAAAACAAATTCTTATAAATATAATATAATAAATATTTTAAACATGTTTAAATCTGCATTACATCATGACTACTCAAATATATCTACTTTTAAACAAGTTATTATAAATAAATGATGTTAACACTAATAAAACATTATGAATGTAATTATGCAGATGCATTTTAAAAACTTCGTGACATCATGGCTACTCAAATGTAAAATATTAAATAATATAAATTTATAAATACAATACATTGAATACTATTGTGGTTGTTACGTAGCTTTAAAATGATAATCAATTTTTGCAAATCAAGTAAGGCAAAATCATATAAATGATTTAAAATATATATAAAAAAGTTAGAACAAATTTTCGGAATAGTGTTGAAGAATTTTTTTCCTGAATAAGTTATAGGAATAACAGAATAGCTTTAAATTATTTGGGAGTATATTAAATAAACGAGTTATTCTAACAGTAAACGATTCATTCATATGGGGGCCAATTGTTGGCTTCTAGTTTTACTTTGACCCGAAGACCGTGAAATGAGTGGCTTAATCACAAATCGATAGAGAACATAAAAAACTGGTTCGCCTCAACCTGTTTTTACACATTTTTTTACATTAAAGTAGACACAGCTTCCACCAAAATAAAGTTTGGAGGTCAATATCATGAACAGTTTGCAACGACAGATCAATTAACCCAAAACTATTCACTTTTTTTCATATACTTAAGTAGTTCCCGAGTTATAAAGGGGTGAACCTCTGCTTCAGCTATGTTAAAAAATTGGCAATATTGCCCATATATATAAAAGAGTTGCGTTATAAGTGACTGACTGATCATCAACGCCCAGACGAAACGGCTAAAGCTAGAAACTTGAAATTTGGCATGTAGGTGGGGTTTGGTGGGGAGGCGTGTGATAAGAGGGGATTTTTGGAAATTCGTACTAAAAAGTACTAAAAACTGTATTACGCGGAATGGTTTGACGTGAAAGTCTGAAATTTGGTACGTAGCTTTGTCTATGACGAGCGAAGTGGTATGTGTGAAAAAATTTTGGAATTTAGTACTAAAAGTACTAACAAGTACTAAATATTATATTTGAATGAAATCGGTGGAGATTCGTATCTGAAACTTGGTATGTTACTTACGCTATTAAAACAAGAACGACGTGCAAACATATTTGATGGAAATTAGTACTAAAGTGGTACTAAAAAGTACTAAAACTGTATTACGCCGGAACGGATGGAAGTAGAACTCTGAAATTTTGTATGCAGCTTTGTCAATGATAAACAAATCTGAATGTGTTAAAAAATTTTGGAATTTTGGAACTAAGAGGTGCTAAAAATTACTAAACGTTATATTTGAAACTTGATATGGAGCTTAAGCTATTATAAATAGAATGATGTTCAAAAATATTTTTTGTAAGTTAGTACTAAAGTGGTACTAAGTAGTACTAAAACTGTATTACGCCGGAACGGTTGGAAATACAACTCGGAAATGTGGCATGCAGCTTTGTCAATGATGCACAAATCAAAATGTGCGAAAAAATTTTGGAAATTAGTATTAAACGTACTAAAAAGTACTAAATATAATACTACTATGGAATATCTAAAATTTGCGACTTAAGCTATTAAAAATAGAATAATTGGCAAACATATATATATATATATATTTTTTTTTTTTTGAAATTAGTAGAATATATTAAAAAGTTGTGAAACTTAGCATATAGTTTGAACTATTACAAATAGAATACTATACATACATTTTTAGTAGAATAGAAATCTGACATTTAGTATATAGCGATACAAAGATTTAACTATTACAAATACTATGCTATACAGTAATATATTTTTGAAATTAGTACTAAAATGGTACAAAATATTACCTTATAATGGAAAAGTTAGAGATTGAAATATGAAATTTAGTATGTAACTAACTTCATGACTGATATTTATTTCCAGTGTTGTTTCCAACCACACTGGAAATAAATTATACTATAGCGACTTCCGATCTAATGAATAATGGGCTGCATCTTTATGCTAGGATCTACTAAAAATACCAAAATTTTTCCTATTGAGGATTTTGTAATTCGTAATGCACCAGAAATATTAATTTTCTGCAATGTTAATGGATATCTTCCCTTCCCTATAAGAGTACTACTATAAGTACTAAAACGTACTATATATTTTATCATAAATATTAAATTACCGAAAGGAACAAAAAAGGTTTAAAACGTATTATGACACTATTTGCATTGATCTATCGGGAGGATCGAGAAAATAGTACACTTTCAGAAAATATAAAAAGAAGTAAGTTGTACTCGATTTAGTAGGATAGAAGCATCAACGTTTCTCTTCGAAAGAAATGCGGAGCAAAATCTGAGATATAAAAAAAAATAAGACAAAAAACCTATAATTAAAATGTTTCAATTTTATACTTAATAAAAATGTGTTGTGTAGCTAAATTTATTATTATTTTTTAATATAAAAAGATTCAGTAACAACGTAGCGGGCCTATAGTTATGTTTTAGATTTTTTGTAAAACATTTAATTATTTATTATAAAATAGAAACACCTTTTTCAAAAGACATTTTTTTAATTCATTTTTTTATTTTTTAAATTACACACATTTTTCAATGTTACGGATGAATATAAATGATACTAACTCAACTAATCTTGATTGATGATTAAACTCTTAAAACAAAATACATCTCATTATATTAAAATTAGATAATGTAATTATTAATCTCATTGAGAGGAAAGCAAATAACAACAACAAAAATAAAGTGGGAGTGAGTGGGAGAATATTGGAGAGTGAGAGAATGATTATTAAATAAGAAAGAGTGAGAGCGAGAGAACGTTTTATTAAAAGAGAGGAATTAAAGATCTAAGAGAAATGTTTAGATAATTAGAGTTAAGATGTTAAGGAAGAGGTATTGTTGTATGTAGGCGAATGTGACTCCCCCATCCCTTGTTATAACATTCCCCCTGGAATGTAGATAATAAATAAAGAACAATTAATATACCAAATATTAAATAATATGACTTAAGAGCTAAAACTTAAATTCTGTTTACAATATTTGATTAGATTTCAATAAAAAAAGTAATACATTTTGATTTCAAAATTATTAAATAAGTTCATAATTACGTTATTGTTTTTTGGTTGAATAATTTCTTCCAGTTATTTTTCTATCAAACTTTACATCTTTAATTTCATTTTGGTATTTATATTTTCTTTTTACAATATTTCTATCTCTTTTACAACCTTTTTCGTCTACAAAATTATGTTTACCTTTTTCTTTTACTTCTTTTATTATGTACTTTGGTTTACTTTTAATGTTTTGAAAACCTAGATTTTTAACAAATTCTTTATCACAAAATTTCTGGCAATCAATTCTATTTTCATTCAATTTCTGTGTTCTTTTCATCTTTTCATTAACGATTTTATTATGCATATTTGTCCAAATGGCTTTATCACATTTATTGTGTAGTAAATTATTAGGTTTTTCTCCTGTAGCTGAATGTTTAGAATTATTGTAAATTTCTACTGCTTTGTATGCCATAGCTTTATCATCTAAATCACTGTTCTTAGAATCTAATTTAAATAAACGAATGTGTTCATTTAACGTTAAGTGGAACCTTTCAATATCTGAATTTCAGTATGTGTATTTGGGGATGTAAAATGATATTCTATACTTTCTTTATTAAAATAGTCCCTTATAAATGCTGAGTTAAATTCATTATCAGCTATAATTTTGCGTGGTTTTCCTATTGTAGCAAATCGCTCTCTTAATTTTTCAACTATTGTTATTGAGTTTTTATCATTTAAATGATGTATAGTTACATGTTTTGTTAATTTATCTATACAGGTCAAAAATGTTAATGTTTTATTTAAAAACCATATATCAATATGAATTATTTCATTAGAACTAGTGGGTGTTTCTGTGATACAAAACTTGGGTTTTATGGGTTGTCTATCATACTTACACATATTGCAAATTACGCAATTATTTATGAACTTATGAATTTCTGTTTTAAGATTGGGGTAATAAATTATATTTTTCAAATCACTGTATGTTTCTTGAATGCCTCTATGATTTTTTTTCTTTGTGGTATTTATTAATAATATCGTATAAAATATCTTTTTCAAATATATCTTCCAGAAATTTAGAACATTTTAAAACTGTCATATTCTTTATGTTAGAAAAATAATTTACTATAATATTTTGTAATTGTTTAAATATTTCAAAATCTTCACAAAACAGTCCGAGTTTACCCTTGATTGGCAATATGTCGCGTAACATCAGTAGTACAGTTTTTTCATTAAATTCTTTTATAGTTATAGTAAATCTAATCTTATTATCAAAAATTCTATTCTTTGTATATTTATTTTTACAACCTAGTTCAACAACAATTTGATTTCTAAAAATATTTAACGGTAATTCACTAAAATGTATATGATCATTTAGGTCTTCAATACCACTATGTATGGTGGCTAAGTCCGATTTTATATCATCATTTTCATCTGCATTTTCAAATTTATTTACTTCTAAACGACTGAGAAAGTCAGCAATATGATTCTTTTTACCCTTAATATACTCTATGTCAAAATCGAACTCATTTAATTTTATTTTCCATCTCTGCAATTTCATATTAGGTTCTTTGAGTGAGTTAAGCCAAATAAGAGGTCTGTGATCAGTCTGAATTTTAAATTTTCTTCCAAACAAATAGGGTCTAAAATATGTTGTTGCCCATATTAAAGCTAACAATTCCTTTTCAATCGTGCTATAATTGCATTCATGTTTATTCAAAGTTCGAGAACTATATGCAATGGGGTGACCATTTTGGGATAAAACTGCTCCCAATGCAGCATTACTTGCGTCTGTTGTCAATACGAACGTTTTATCCCAATCTGGATACGCTAAAACTGGACTTTGGGAAACCAGTGTCTTCAGTTTATTGAATGAATCTATATAGTATGGGTTGTGTACATCAATTTTAGCGCCTTTTTTCAAACATTTTATCATAGGTAATGCAATTTTTCCATAATCTTTTATAAATTTTCTTTAAAAACCTGTTAACCCTAGAAAAGAACGTACATTTTTATATTTTTGGGAATGGGTACTTTTTGTATAGCTTCTATTTTTGCTGGGTTGGGTTTTATTCCGTCTGGGGTAATAATATGGCCTAAATACTCGGATTCCCTCTTGAAAAAATTGCATTTATCAATTTGTACCTTCAGATTATATTCTGATAATCGTTTAAAAATTTTTCTTAGGGAGTCAATATGTTCTTGCAACGATGTAGAAAACACAAGGATGTCGTCAAGGTATACTACACAAATATTATTAATATAGTCGTGTAAAACCTCATTCATCATTCTTTGAAAGGATGCTGGTGCATTTTTCAAGCCAAATGGCATACGGGTAAATTCATAATGACCAGTATGAGTGGAGAATGCTGTTTTATGCACATCATCAGGGTGAATGGGTATTTGGTGAAAGCCTTTAGCTAAATCTAATGTAGAAAAATATAAACATTTTCCTAATTTTGAAAACAAATCGTCCATATTCGGCATGGGAAATTTGTCACTTACAGTAACTTCGTTAATTTTTATGTAATCAACAACAACTCTCCATTTCTGTTCTCCTGAATTATCCATTTTTTTGGGAACTACCCATATTGGAGCATTGTAGGGACTAGTTGACTTTTTAATAATGCCAGAATTTAGCATCTCTTTA